>NC_138558.1:11054965-11222465 GCF_964273705.1 Natrix helvetica
AATAAGAGAGAAACTGCATAATATTCTGCATAGTTAATCCTCGACTTACCAGTTTGCTTAGTGAGTGTTCAAAATGACTACGGCACTGAAAGAAGTGACTTACGGCCATCCCCATGGTCAGGTGATAAAAATTCAGATGCTTGGCAGCTGACTCGTATTTATGACGGTTATAGTGTGCCCCAGGGTGACTTTCTAACAGGCAAAGCCAATGGGGAAGCCAGATTCAGTTGTATTACTAACTTAACAACTGCAGTGATTGCCTTGACAACTGTGGCAAGAAAGGGCCTAAAATGGGCAAAATTCACTTAAATGTCTCGCTTAGCCACAGAAATCTTGGGCTCAATTGTGGTTGTAAGTCAAGGGCTACATTTATATCAGGGGTGTCCAAACTTGGGAACTTTAAGACTTGTGGACTTCAACTCTCAGAATTCCCCAGCCAGCATGAATTCTGGGAGTTAAAGTCCACAAGTCTTAAAGTTCCCAAGTTTGGACACCCCTGATTTATATGAAATAGCTCCTTTCAGATGACCTACGTCCAGAATGAAAGGCGTGTAGGGGTGGGCTGCTGCAGGTTGGCATGGGTTCGGGTGATCCTCTAGCTAAGGATCTGCCCAGTTTGGCGAACCTGCAAATCCCACCCTTGTCAGGCCCCACCCCAACCCTCCCAAGAGTCTCCACACGGCCCACTTTGGATCCCAGGTAAGTGCAGGGCCCGGGCAGAGGCTCAGGTAGGACGAAAAACAGGCCTCCCAGAAGTTCCGGAAATCTGGAAACAGGCCCATTTCTGGCCTCCGGAGCCCAGGAGAGGCTGTTTTCGCCCTCCCAGAGGCGCGAGGAAAGCCTCCGGGTGCCCAGGAAGGGCGAAAACACCCCCACCCACCCGCTGTGGTACAGGCGGCCAACTAGGTCACACCCATCATGGCCATGCCCACCCAGCGACCAGGTGGAAAACCCGTTGCTAAAAATTTTGAAGCCCAGCCCTGAAGACATGTTTTCCAGGTAGGGAGGTTTTGGGGAGAGGAGGCCAAGACAGCAGTGATGGCAGCTTGAAATGGCTAAATAGAGGCACAAGAAGGAAGGCTCTGAGGAAATGGATGGTTAGGCAATGCACAAGGCATGTGAAGAAGCTGAGAGGTGAGAAGCACCAGGCTCATCCATATCAGCCAACGTGACCTTTCCAGGTTTTGTTTCATGCAAACTCCAGAATTATGTCTTCATTGTCCAGAACCATAGTTGACCTGGAATGCTTTGGTACAACTTTGTGAACTCGTAGTTTTAGGGTTGAAATAAAACTCTTTACCCAACAATGCATCAAGATAAATTTTTTGCCGAATACGTACTGCTATAATCTCCATATCCATAATAGTTATTGTAGCCGGTGTAGTCATAGCCTCCGTAGCCTCCATAACCTTGACTGTTGTATCCGTAATTGCCGTACCCCTGGTTCCAATAGTTATTGTATCCTGTGTTCCAGTTTTGACTGGAGCCTACAACAAAATTGCAGCAAGAGAATTAAAACAAACCTGAGGTTTTATCTGATATTGCATTCAAGCAAACTGGCCCTTCGAAACAGTACTTTGTTTCCAAAAACATCATACATATACATAATGTTATGTACAATATACATAAATTATGAATTTATATTCATAATTATGGACAATATACCATATTCTTGGAGTGTAAAACACACTTTTTCCCTCAAAAAGGAGGCTGAAATCTGGGTGCGTCTTATATACCGAATACAGCATTTTTGGCCTCCTGAACCACCACCACCCCTTCACCAAAATGGCCGTGCATAGCTTGTAGGAAGCTTTCAGAGAGCTCCTGGGGCCTGGGGGGGGATGAGCAAAAACCCCTCAGTTTTGCTCAATTTTGCCCTCCCCACCAGCCCCACTCTATAAATTTCCTAATGCCCCCCCTTTTTTGATGAAAAACAGGCCCGTTTTTTGCTCCTCCCGAACACTCTACAAGCCTCCTAAAGGCTATTCATGCCCTTCTTTTTTTAAAAAAAACAGGCCCTTTTTCACGAAAAACAGGCCGTTTTGGGGAGGTCTGCAGAGTGCAAAACCTTTTTAAAAAAAAATTGGCTCTTCAAAACCTTGGTGCATCTTATGCTCCGGTGCGTCTTATACTCCGAAAAATACAGTACATAAATTTGTATATTGCACAAATTTTATGCTAATGAATGATGATTAAGCCATTCACCCTGCAGCTCAGGTACTAAATAACATGGCAAAATATACCCAAAGTTTGCTGGCGAGTTGCCATCCAAGCAAAAATGTCAGGCACCTTTGTTGAAGCGAGCTGCCTCATGCTTTTTATATATTTTTTAGAAAAGGTATTAAAAAGAGAAAACGGAAACACCTCAGCAATACTTCCTCTTGCTACCTATTTTCCATTTTTTTATGGAGGGAGGGGATAGCAGGGCATAGATAAGCAGGCCAGAAATGGAGGGCTAACCAACTTTGAGTCCGACTCTTTCCTGTCTGGATTCAGGGGAGAAATTCAGGTGTAAGGAGAAATTATTGCTTGTGATGCTGGCTAAGGCATTTCTCATTGACCTAATTTTATGCAGTCTCTGTGTGTTTCATTTCAGGCAAGCCAACGAAGGTTTTTTTATGATGTTGCAGCAGCAGCAGTAACAGCAGCTGGATCACATTGTGCCACACGTGTGGATGGGTTACATAACTTTCCCAACTGCTCAAAATTATTCCCTCTAGCAGTTCCTTCTCAAATTTGAAAATAACGCCACACAAATTAATCTCTTCATCTAAACACAAAGCCAGTGGCTGAATTATTGACAAGAATCGTGAAACTCAAAAAACACTCAGATATGTGGAAAAGTCCAGCATTTTTTTTTAATGCAGAAACCTACCTCCACCACGGCCACGGGTTCTTCCAGAAAATCCGCCTCGAGTTCCCCACTGCTGTTGCTGCTGATATTGCTCTTTTGACATTGCTACTTTTATTTCGCACTGAAATATTTTAAAAAAAGAGACAACCGATTATTTAGATATTTTTGTGAAGTGTCAATTATCGACTCCATATTATCATCTTTAACTATGACGTTAATGCTTCTATATTCACTGGGGAAGGCAAAGCAATATATTCCTCATATGATTTGCGAGTGTAATTGTTTAAAAAATTTACTTCACAGAAAATGCAAATTTAATTTCTTTTAAAGGGTTAGCATCACATCACGTTCTCTCAAATACCTTGGTAAGAATTATGCATGTTTCAGCAGTACCTACTTAATGAGACAGGTTTAATATTTTTGTAACTGGCAAAACGTTATTAAATGTTTGCTTTTGAAATTAACTTAATTTCGCCAAGTAATATATGCTCCAAATACTGTTACTAGGGGAAAAATTGTAAAAGCAAGAAAACACCATTAGTAAAAAATTGATAACCCATTACCATACACTTCAGAAGAATCTTTTTGAAATTACTATCACCATTAATAAGCTACATCAAATCGAAAGCAATTAGAAAACAGTAAATCTTATTGAAACAAAAAAAAATAGACTACATAACACAAACACACATACTCTGTACACAGGGAGACATATACACAAAATAATGTAACCTATGGCGTAATGGAGGGGAAAAAAACATTGTAGCACATAGCACCCCTTATTAATTTTTCTCGTTCTGCAAAAACATGCAATCTCTTTCAAAACTACCAACTCATTGGTGTATAGATTGAATGAAGATCAAAGGACTGTGTGTGGTTAATCACAGATAATGATTCCAAGTAGTTGTTCACCAAACAGAGGATTTTTGAGAAGCATGCAAAAAATGCATCACACTTGTTACAAGTGTCGCTTCATCCAAGGAATCCACACCAGCCTCTCCATTTGTGTTCTCTCCTGTCTATACTGCAATCTTCAAAGCACTGACCTGAACAAAAACAGGATTCGCTTTCTAAAAAGAAGGCGTTTTGGAATCATAGCTTGAAACATACTTTACTAAGACCAACGTTATGATATTTTTTCTCCATGATTTTCTTCACTGGTTCTTCATCTTTGAAAGTAATGAAGCAAAATCCTCTGCGCTTATTGGTTTTGTTGTCCATAGGAAGTTCTATTGCTTCTACCTGATCAATATACCAAACAAGATTGATAAAAATCAGTTATTCTGTAGTCCGATTGTTATAAAGCTTAACAGTCATTTATTTATTAAGGTTAAGCAACCATTATACTAAATAATCTGAAGAAACTTCCTATTAGACCATTTACTGAGTTAGAATGTTTATACTGCTGATCATAAATGAACTTTTATTTATTTACGAGTATACATAAAATTGGTAATTACCAAAATCCATATAAAATCCAGTTCAACCTCTTTATAAATCATTACGTATATCTATACACTTACTAAGACAAGGTAGCTCTATATATTTATAATGATTTCACTTTTATAGAAAAGATGGCTAAAATTTGACTCACCTCTGCAAAACTAACTACTGGTACTTAGATTTAATTTGAAATGCTCTGTTCATATAATAGAATTTCTTCTACAATAAAATGAGTGCAACTCCCCCTCTCCATTTAAGTCAGTGCTAAAACATCTGTTGATTTTAGTGAAGTTGGTATTACCTCACAATTCCAAAAATGATCACCAATTCAATTACGACATTCTAATCAGTGACAGATCAATGCTTAAATTGGCTTCTGGGTGAAAAAAATAAGGCATCCCAAGAAGCACTTGCTTTGTTATAATTTAAGATTATAAACTCTATGCACTTGTGCCCTCTAATTGAAGACAAGATTAAAACTGGTATTTACATAAACAAGTGTGAATCAAACAAACTGGCCAAACTAACACCCAAAACAAATACAGGTAGTCCTTGACTTACAACAGTTCATTGAGTGACCGTTCAAAGTTACAATGGCACTGAAAAAAAGTGACTTATAACCATTTTTCACCCCTAGTGTCCACATGATTAAAATGCAGATGCTTGGCAACTGACACATATTTATGATGGTTGTAGTGTTCCAAGGACAGGTGAGATCCCCTTTTGCGACCTTCTGACAAGCACAGTCAATGGGTAAGCCAGATTCACGTAATAACCGGGGTTGCTAACTTGCAACTGCATCTATTCACTTAACAACTGTGGCAAGAAAGGTCGTAAAATGGGGCAAAATTCACTTAACTGTCCTGTTTAGCAACATAAATGTTGGGCTCAATTGTGGTCATAAGTCAAGGACTATTTGTACTACATTTTCTTCTTCAAAGACATTATACCATTATCTAAATAATTAAGAATTCTTTAACCAAGACATGAAAACAATTAACTCACCTCACCAAAACCTCCAAAATATTCCCGTATTTTCTCTTCTGGCGTATCTGGAGATAAGCCACCCACAAAAATCTTTTTCACTGGTTCTTTTGTTTTCATTGCTTTAGCTCTTTTAGGATCAATCACTTTGCCATTCAGTTTGTGCTCTTTCTGATCCATGACCTGAAAGGAATTTTTCTTTTTTAAAAAAAGGTTTCCAAAATAAAACATATTACGTTTTTTATTACTATAATGCAACAACCCTTATCTTATCATTTGTACAGCCTTCAAATTAACGGAACCTCAAGAACTGGCACAATATTTTCACTTTTTCATTTCTGATGTGTGCTTATCTGTTTATTTTGTTTATTAAATGTATACGCCACCCATCTCGCCTGGAGACGATTCTAGGCAGCTTGTCTAGATAGAAAGAAATAAAAACAAGCTTACCTTTTCCACACTCTCAGATTCTTTAAACAGCACAAAGCCAAAGCCTCTTGACCGCCCTGTAATTGGGTCTAACTTCAGAGTGCAATCTACAACTTCACCAAATTTTGTGAAGTAATCCTTAAGATCCTTCTTTGTAGTATCCCAGCTAAGGCCGCCGATGAACATTTTTCTGTAGACACAATTGAGTTTAAAGCTGTAAATTATCAACACTATATAGCAGCGTATGTCACAAGTATACCAATTTGTCCTTTAAGGTTCCAAGATTACAAAAATGTTTAAAAACAAATCATCCGCATTCACAATCACCTTCTGTGACCTAAATGCACTAGAAAAATGAAGTGGGTTTGAAATGTATTCTTTATGTTAATATTTAGGAGAAATAAGTGTACAGTACAGCTGCAGGGGCCGCACACACAAACCCCACTGATTCAATCAATGAATCTTGGGAGGAGAAGATTCACACCAAAGATCTTATTTTTCAAAAACTTTTCTAGCTAGAGGGTGATCTGCAAATGGAAACTGTTCCTTCAGCCTGGTATTACTGCATGAAGAGAAAATCAGCAAAAGAAAAGCCCCTTACATTTAGCTAAGCCTAATGGCTGCCAATGAGTCTGAAAGACTCTCTCAGAACAGGACACATAGGATTTTTCACTTAAATAGCAAAGTTAATCATAGTACTGTCCAAACAGCAAAGCCTCATTCCTTCCTCCATTCTGCTGACAGTTCAAGCTAACACCCACTCAGTAGCCTAAAATACTCCCCATAGCTATTCGCTTACCTACATAAGAGTTAAAGTAGGGCTGCCACCTTGGCATGGAAGTGACCACACAACTGGCTGGCTCTGCTTACATGTCATATCCAAGGCTGCTTTTACTCTATATTGCAACAAAACAAAGTGATGGGTGTCTTAGACCTTAGTGCAAGCACAAGTGTTTTTGTCTGAATGCATATCAATTTGCACCAAATTTAAAAATACTAATAGTGTCAGCTTCAGTCTCTCGATTTTGAAAGTAAATCTTTGTTACTGTGAGAACTGTGTATAAACTGCACATGACACACAACTTGCTAATCAAACACTATGGATTGCCAATTTTTCAGATCTCACTCATGCATTATCTTTATAGTTCCATATGCTACAGCAAGTAAGTTTTCATGTAATATTTTATCTATTTATATTTCCTGTTTCTAAACCGCCCAATCTCCGTCAGAGATTTTTACATTGATATTACTCCTATAAATCTTTGCCATATAAAGTTCTAACAGCAATTTCCAAAACGATAAGTAAGGACATGTTCAGCCGCTCCCTACATACCAATGCCAGACAGAGAAATTTATAATCAGGGAACTGAACGTACCACATATTCAAGTTTTCCAAACAGGCCAAAATGTGGGGAGGAAAGACTAAAATGTGAAGAAAAATACTGAAGAAAAAACCATAATTATCTCTTCTTCAGAACAGCACATTGAAGTCTCACTTCTCTTCCCAGCCAACGCCATGGAATTTTTTATCTTAAGTTTGCACCTTATACTTTAACACTTGTTTACTGCATGTGATGAAACGCAAATGTCGATAGAACATCTCATATTTGGGCTGAATAAAATTCTACATGGAAACATTAACTAATTCTCAGAAGTGGATCATGCAAAAAGAACCAGCTGGCACATATTTAGGTTAAAATAAATAAGCATATTTATTAGATAAATAAGATATTAAATAAATTATTAGATGAATATACAAAAGTTCAAAAATAGACCGGACCACCATTTGATTGGGACAAGATTCCTGCCTTGAGTAAGGGGTAAGACCAGAAGACCCTGAGGCCTATGATTCTATTATTCAAAGGCTGATAACCAGATGCATGTTGTAAGACAGGGACCTATGACTACACATGTGGCCATTGAAGCATCCCACAAAATTAAAATTTGGGATTTCTGATTAAGCATTGGGGATTTAAACAGAAACCAGACTCTATGGCTTTGCAGAGGCTTATGACAAGGGAAATCAGCTTAGAGAGAGGAGGAAACCAAGAGATAAAATTAGATAGAATTAGTATCTTAAGCCTCAGCAAGACTTAAGATCTCATAACTGTTAAAAACCATTCCCCAAAGTTTTTTTTTAAAATTATCCTAACCTATTCTAATAATGTAACATTTCCAGCCATATCCTTGTGGCTCTAAAGGCCAAACAATGTTGTCATCTCTCCCAAACCTTCACCACCTATATGTTTGTTAAAGACTTTGGGGGAGGGGATGAATTTCCAAGTGACAAATGTCCTAAGCAAGCTATTGGTCTGCTTTATGTTGTTAACAGTTCCACATTGAATGGAAGATTCTTCCTCTTTAAGTTCATAAATGTGTTTGTTACTTAACTGTTAAAAAAAAAATCAAACACCTCAAAAAACCTGTGTATTTACAAGACAGATGCACCATGATTGACTTGACTATTTCAATTAAAACATGCAAACCATATGTAATACTAGAACTGCTTTTTAAAATAATGTACTAGTTTTGGTTGCATTAAAAAGGGTTTTCTGCAACAACTTTAGAGTTGTGACAGATTAAAGTGGAAAAAAATCACTCAAACTCAGCCAATTTTTATCACTAGAGATTTGCCTCTCTATTAGGGTTCTGCTAAGTTTTTAAAACTGAAAAAGTTTGAAATCCTCTGCTTTAGAAAATCAAATCTATATACCACACTGTATACAACACAAAGCTTTCTTCTCACAAATATCTGGGTACCCTCCAACTATTTAATAGCCAATCATGTCAACCGCAAAATCAAAATCTACATTAGGATCTATGAGGTTCCATATGTCAATGCCTTTCATGTGTTCATTAATCTACATTTCACTTTAAAAACACATTCACTGCCCAAACCTAAAGCAAACTTTTGAGATTATTATCCCAAAACAAAGAAAAAAAACTATACACTTTCTCTGGTGCTACCCTATTTCCCACAATACATTTTTGTAGCTGCATACATGGCCCTTTACCAACAAAAAGAGAATTGTTGTTTTCATCCCACAGGTCATTTTATGTTCTTTCCAACTATGTCGGTCTAAAATACATGTTTCTCCAAAATAGATTTTGCTTCTGGCTGGGGGAGAAGGCATATGAAATAATACAGGTAGGCCTCGACTTACAACCACAATTGACCCCAATATTTCTGTTGCTAAGTGAGACATTTGTTACATGAGTTTTGACCGATTTTACAACCTTTCTTGCCACAGTTGTTAATTGAATCATTGCAGTTGTTAAGTGAAACTGGTTTCCCCATACGCTCTGCTTGTCAGACGGCTGCAAAAGGTGATCAGATGACTCAGGGACACTGCAACTGTCACAAATATGAGTCAGTTGTCAATTGTCTGAATTTCAATCACATGGGGATGCTGCAACAGTCGTTAAGTATCTGAAAAATGATCACAGATCAGTTCTTCCACCATGTCATAACTTTGAACAGTCACTAAATGAACTGTTAAGTCGAAGATGACCGTAAACCACGTGCCATTGAGTTAATTTCGAACGACAGGCAGTCCTCAGTTTACAACCACAATTGAGCCCCAAAAGTTATGTCCCTAGGGGACAGACATTTGTGAAGTGAGATTTGCTTCATTTTATGACTTTCCCTTGCCGCGTCTGTTAAGTTAATCCCCTCACTTGTTAAAATTATTCGCACATTCGGTTAAGTGAATCTGGCTCCCCCACCACCCCTGACTTTGCTCATCAGGTCGTAAAATGGCACACCTGGTCATAAATGTGAATCCTCTGTCAAGCGTCTGGATGTAAATCACGTGATGTGGGGGGGAGGGGAACACTGCAATGGTCATTAAGTGTAAAAAACAGCTGTAAGTCCCTTTTTTCCCAAAGTTTCCAACTTCGGTCACCAAGCAAGCTGTTGTAAGTCGAAGACTGCCTGTAATTTCTGCCACTTCCATCCTTCCTTAGGATGGCCGTTTAAATCTAAAACACCGACCCCAAAGTGACCCCTTCTGGAGTTTTCCACGCACTTTCCTCCTCCTCCTCCCCCACCAGCGATGCCCGACTGTCGGGCATACTTCAGTGCACTGAAGGAGTGGGGGGGGAACCAATTCTCAAATACAGCTCGTCTGCCTGGATCCACTCTTTTTATCCGACATTAATACAATTGAGAGAGTCCAGAGGTATTTCACGAGAAGAGTCCTCCACTCCTCTGCCCGCAATAGAATCCCTTATGCCACCAGGCTCGAAATTTTGGGCAACTTAGAACTACGCAGCCTTCGGTCTGACCTAAGCGTAGTAGACAAAATTATCTCCTACGACGTCCTATGTGTCAACAACTACTTCAGCTTCAACCTCAATAATACCCGAGTGCACAATAGATACAAACTTATGGTAAACCGCTCCAAATTCGATTGCTGAAAATGCGACTTCAGCAACAGAGTGGTCAACGCCTGGAATGCTCTTACCTGGCTCCGTTGTTACAGCCTCAAACCCTCAAACAGCTTCAATCTCAAACTGTCCACCGTGGACCTCACCCCATTCCTAAAGAGGTCCGTAAAAGAGGTTTGCATAAGCGCACCAACTTGCCTAGCGTCGCTGTCCTAATATTCCCTTGTATTCGTATTCATTTCATGTATTCGTAATGATGTTTAGACTTATATCTGTTATCTAATTCATGCTTGACGAAATAAATAAATAAAGAAGCGGCCGCCAGAGTTTCTCCTGCAAGAGGCGATCCCCTCAGGACGCCCGTCGCCTCCTGCAGACCGTAAGCGATGGTTGGGGGCGGGGGGGAGAGAAGAGGAAAGGAGGCCTCCGGCTTACCCTTCATCCTCCTCGTTCTTGCTGGCGTCGATTTTGGCTCCCTCCGATTCGCCTGAGCCGCCGCCGCCGCCTCCCCCTCCGCCTTCTCCTTCTCCTTCACCTCCTCCTCCCTCGGACTCTTCCATGCCCTCGCCGCCGGGAGCCAGGATCCCTTCGAGCTGCTCGCTCTCTTCCGAAGTCTCCGCCAGCGCTTCGTCTCCGGCGAACTGGTCGTCCGACATGAGGGGGGGGTGCTTCCCCGGCTGGGTTAAAATAAGAGTGGCCCGGTTCCGAACCGGGGAAAGAGAAATAAATATGCCGCTGAAGGGGGGGGAAATAAAAAAAAAGAAGCGTTGTTCTCCACAGGGGAAGGAAACGGGAGGTCTCCGGTTTTATTTCCTTCCTTTCTCGCACTTTTAATGGCGCCGCCTGGCTGATTCCGATCTAAAATGGCTGACGGGAAGAATGCGGCGGCGCGGGTCACGTGAGCCGCCGTTTCCTCCCGCGCATTTCCTCTCGCGCGCGCACCACCGAGGCGGAGGGCTAGAGCGGCGGCGCTTTCGCGCCAACACTCGAAACAATGCTGCCTTGGGCTTTTTCCTCTCGTGTTGGCGCTTCCGACTCTCTGGTTTCCCTTAACCCCTTATGTTTTCCCCTCCTCTACCTCAGCGTTCCTCACCCGACATTGAAAATTTGTAGTTAAAATAAGGTGTGGGGAATTGCAACCCGCTCGATCTTATTTAGTTTGCCACGGCCGAAAAACACGAAGGTTTTATGGGCTGCCACTATCTGCATGCACATTTGAGTCACTTATGGCTTCTGTAGAAAAGGCGCCAGAAAAATTACACCTGCGCTGCAAAACAATCTTTCCAACGGATTCTTAAGCAGCCACGTGACATTTTATAATAAATACATATTTTATTTAAATAATACATATTCAATATTTTTTTTAAAATTTTGTCATGTTTTATCCACTCCCCTAGAAAATCGATAAACTGAGGCTTGGACTTTATTAGCAAACATTTGCTAATAAGGGCAAACTCTCGGAATATCAATTTTCTAAAGGATCGGATAAAACAATGACTCAAAAGCAATTAAAAACTTTTTTTTTTAAATTTCCAATTTAAAAAAATAAAAGCAGATAAAATTCCCCCACTGAGCAGGTAATTGAAGACTAAAATCCTGCAACTGTTTGGGTGTTTTAAAGCACTGCTACAGTCCCTCACCAGGAAGTGTTAAGGCAGAAATAAATTGGTCCAAACTTTTGGGGAGAGCTTTAAATGCCCCCCCCCTCAATGTCAACCAGTCTCAAAGACATAATTATTTTAAATAAGGAGGGGGAGGAATACAGGGAGCATTCAGAAAAATAAAAGTATTTGGAGGGGTCATCTTCGGCTCTCAACAAATCTTTAAAAAAAACCCTTCATTATCTGTGATATTCAATACAGCACTTAAAACCACTGGAATCAGTTCTGAGTTGTCAGTGGCTCTAATTTAACCTTTCATTCCAAACAGGATTAATTTTGAATCTTCTCATATTTTGGATGTTTTTATTCATACTTAAAATACTGTATTTAAAAAAAAATAGCTTTGCTTTCTTAAAATACAAGCAACACGTTTAGCCTTTCCCGTTTTGTTCTGTGAATATCTTTATTTGCAATTAATCAGCCATGTATGGAAGTGAAAACTTATCAGCAAGAGTAAATACCAAGTTCATAACTCTTTTTTAAAAAGCCATTTGTTTCGAATTTTTCAATTAACTCTAAAACAAAACTCAACTGGGCAAAAATGAACTCAATAAAGCTGGTAATACACATTTTGTGATTTTGCTTTTTTTATGGATCACAGCTCATGAAAATGAAGTCCCTTTATGTCAAGCTCAAATCCTCTCTCTCTTGAATGCATCTATGGAACTTTCTTGAAACATGAAAATATAACTTTATTAACTTTTTCTTTACTTTCCAGTAAAGCCTTTTTAAACTCGTGAGGTTTTTCAAAGTGTTGATCAGGTTCAACCAGAATTAACTTTCTGGGATTAGACAACATCAGCCAGTTGTTGCCATCTTCTGGGCAAAATAGTGTAACATTTTTTAAAAAGTATAAAAATAAATCTTAAGTTTACAGACAAAATTAGCCTGAATGAGGTAGTTAAGTTTTGAAGCTGTTTATATTGATTCCTAATGCTGGGTTGACATGCAAACTTTCCCAAGTATGCTACATTTTTGTATCTTTAGAACAGACTTAAATGTTAACATTTTATCAAGATTGAAAAAATCATATTAAATTTTCTATTCAGGAAACTTCAAATTAATCTGATAAAGGGTTTTTTGTATGTAAAATCCTTTTGTTACTTATGCTTTAAGTAACATAATTTCTGCATAATTCAGGCTCCATTTTTTTACTTCGCTGAAATATTTGCCCAGCCAAATTATTTTCAGATAATCTTTTTAAAAAACATTTTAACCAACAAAATTATAGTAAAAAACAATCCTAATTGTGCTGCTTCCATAGTGATGAAGTATCATTTATCCAGAAACACCCACTATCCTGCTTCCATAAATTGGTTTTGCAGTCATATTTTATCAGCATTATCTTGGAAGAGGATTAGAAATAACAAAGGTTTCAAGTGGCAGTACATTCAGAATATATTCTCAAAAGTACAAGTTATTTAAAAAAAGCTCAATTATTTAGCAGTCAGCATCTTACCCAAAGTTGATGGCTACATAAATAAGGTTTGTGTTCGCCTCTATTTTCATGTGATCAGAAAGTGGTCATTTCAATGCATGAAAATTTATTTATTAACATTTCTATACTGAAGATTCCCAGCAGTTAACAAAATTATAACAAATCATAAGGCATTACAACACAGGACACTACTGTTGAAATATCGTTCTATTTTTGCAGCCTCCTCACTGCAATTTTCAAAATCCAGGTACATATCACGGCACACTCCAGTGCTGCTGAACCTGCAAGTCCCAGCATCTGTTGGAAGCATGGCGACGGGAGTCTCAAAAACTGTCCACCTCTGCTACTATACAGCAGTGCCAAGAGCACAACCTCAAAATGCAACAGTCACAGAAGGTAAGTTTTTTTATTTGAGTCATTCAACAGGAAATACAAATAAAATTGTATAAACACAAGAACCACATTGGCATCGTAACACAGATGACAAAAGGACAAAAAAGTAAAAACCATAAAGAAAACTAGCCGGTCACTATGTACAGTTAGACACTGCTGTGTCATACACTAAAAGTCTTTTACAAAACAATTTCATGTCATGAAGACTACCCTCCAGTCAAGTCCTTTTAAACTTCTGCAAGATGGCTTTGCTGTAGTCTCTACCTATAAAACCAAGACAAAATCATTATGAGACCTGTGCAACGTTTAGAAGAATTTTTAAAAGGTCCATTTTCATGAACTGCTTTAAGTCCTCTATTTATTCCTTGCTTCACCGTTAAAGATCATATGCATCTGTCAACATGAAATACTTTTTGATAACCCAATTATATTTTACATCCCGGTTGACCAGTTCAGCTCAAATGATAGAGCTATGTCAAAGAACTGTAGCAGCTCAGCCAAGTAGCTCTTGTTTTACTAGAAACCAAAAGCTGTAGTAGAAATCTTTCATAGCTTCAACTGCTAATGAAAATAGAAAAATGGCAATACAACAAGGAAAATTATTGTTAGCCAGGTGGTTAAAATAGAAGCTGTTATTTGCACATGATCTTTAATGTTCCCAGATTTAAAAGTTCGTTTTGGTTTGTAGATTTCACTAATAGCTATAAAAGAAAAAAAGCAAGCATTAAATCTTAAAGAACGAACACTTAAAATGAGGTCCACAATTGATATACAACACTAAACAGAAGGCCAAAAATGATTAAGCTGTAAAGGCATTTATGCACTTTAACTCCTGTAAAAAACCATTTTAAGTTAAGTTAAGACACTTATATCTTCAAAGATTTTTAAAAAGAAGCCAAAGTCTGAAGTTTTCCACTTTAATCTTTACGCTGGTACATGAAGTTGGAAGAGACCATACCACAGGACAGCGTTTTCTGGTGTATGCCTTGCGCTCTGCCTGCAACGTGCGACCCCCAGAGATAGACGTGGTCAGGGTGACACACGGCCTGCAAGGAAGTTCCCGCTGGCGGGTACAAACAAGGTATAATGTCAGAGTTAGAAGACAACAATCTTGTTTTGCTTAAGTTGTACCCATTTCAGTACTTTACCTGTTGGTTAACACTTCTATTAAGTTTAATTATTCGTCTACACCACCTGGCACACAAAAAATGTAAACAGAAAAACTCTTATGTTTCTCTGACATACTTAAGGACGACGAATCACCTTTTACAGAATTAAAGATCTATAGACACTTAAAACAGAAAGTTTAACAGACATTCACACGTTTTAATTTTTCTTTTTTTAAAAAAAACAAGCTATCCAAGAGAAGTGATTTTAAAAAAAATTATTTGTCTATTGATCTTTAAATTAGATTAGACATAGGAGAGGTGACGCATTCACCCAATACACACCTGTTTCTTCCCAAGTATTTCTTTAATATGGCTGGTAGTTGTTTTGGTGATTACCGCCACCTCGGGATGCCTTTCCATATGTGCTTTGCTGTCCTATTCCAAGAGAGAATATTGGAGTTTTGGGAACTGTAAGAAACTGCAGGTTGGTTTGACAAAAAGGCACTCTTGTCAAGCTAGACCTTACTATTTAAACACACACACAAAAATCTGTAATACTCCTACACTGACATCAACAATGTTAACAAATATTCTACCTTAACTACTATTATAAAAAGCATTTCAGAATATTGACTTAAGATAGTTTTTTTAATGATTTGGTCCCCGTGATTTACAATAAACTCAAGATCAAGACATTAGACAGTCCAAATAACATAGTTAAAAGTTAAAGAAGGTAAAGGTTTCCCTGTCCAGTTATGTCCAACTCTAAAGCATAGTCCTCATCCCCAACTCTTGGCCAAGGGAACCACAGCATTGTCCGAAGACAATTTCCATGGTCAACTGGCCAGCATGGCTCTACGCCACAGGAGCCCAGAACGCTGTTACCATCCCATCAAAGTGATACCTATTTATCTACTCGCATTTGCATGCTTTCAAACTGCGAGACAGACAGGAGCTGGAGCAAGTAACAGAATCTCACCCCCTTGCATGGAGCTCCGGTCTCAAACCCAGGCTGTCAGCTCTCCAGCTGACAAGCTCAGCGTCTTCAACCATTCAGCTATCGGGGCTCCAAGTTCAAAGGGTTTTCAAAAAACTGAACTTCTCAATGCTTCTTTGAATAACTAATACAACTGTTAATATTTCCCCAACCACTCTACAGGGAATGTTTTCAAAAAGCATGCACCTACACTTCTGAACATGTGCAACAGTACCAGGTCTTCCCGGAAAGAGTTGTCCCAAAGGTTGGATGAGAAAACGTTTCGCTTCTCATCCAAGAAGCTTCTTCAGCTTCTTGCTGACGAGAAGGGAAACGCCTTCAAAGAAAAAACAAGGAAGTCCAGTTGCCTCTTGAGAAAAAAAAGCACCTTTGGGACAACCATGACCTGGATGACTGAGAATCTCCAGACTGGAAAGAGAGACTGACTAGAAAAGGTAATATAACTAAAATGGATAATTAAATGGAAAGTCAAATGAAACTCTTACCACTGTAGTCAGCATATCCCTGGCCATAGCCGTAACTTGGGTAATTGTACCCAGAATAATCATATCCCCCATAGCTGCTGTAGCTTTGATCACTGTAAGGACTGTTGTAACTTCCGTATCCTTGATCATAGTAATTGTTATACCCTTGATTCCAATTTTGGCCTTGACCTAAAAATGAAGTGATTGCAGCGTTAAAAGCCCACCATGTGTTTAAATTAATAAACAAGAAGTTGCTATAATGACAAAAATTTGCAAAGTACCGTATTTTTTGGACTATAAGATGCTCCGGACTATAAGACACAATTAGATTTAGAGAACAAGGGGGGGGGGGGGAAATCTGCCTCTGCCTCCACCGCCCGTTTGCCACACCTATTTGCCGCCGCAGCCCATTCCCCACAAACTTTCAGCAGCGGCAACAATAGGCAGTGGTGAGCCCTGCTGCCTAGAATTAATTGGCACCGCACCAACCCCCCTCCTCCTGCCGCAATATTCGCTCTATAAGACGCAGACATTTCCACCCACTTTATGTGTGGGTGGGACGGTATTTGCTTTGTTCCTTTCTAACGTAGTTTCCGGTCTGATATCCCAAAGCTTATTTAATACTAGCCCTATCCTTTTACGAGAAAAGCTAGGATGTACTTTTCCTTCACGCTAAAACTGAGGGATTTTTTCATAAATTATTTTATTTCATGAGTTATATACACCAGTTACAATTTACCACACTTACCCCTGCCACGTCCTCTGGATCCCCCACGCCCACCAGATGAAGCACCTCTGCCTCCCTTTTGTTGCTGCTGCTGCTGCCTATATACATCTTTGGGCTGTGCTACTTTGATCTCACACTAGGACAAAAAAAAGAGTGTGTAATTTCAATACAAAATATATGAAGAATATATGAAGTTAATTATTGCAGCTTCCGCAAGTAACAAATTGCAAATACCTTGCCAGAACCAATCTGATGGTATCTGCTTTCCAGCAATTTCTTTACTGGTTCTTCATCCGAGTATGTGATGAAGCAGAAACCTCTCCTTTCATTTGTTTTTGTGTCCATGGGAAGCTCTATATTCTCAATCTGCAAAGCCACATTAACAACAATCAAAGGGTATTCACACCTGACCCAAGCTCCTTATATAGGAGCTCCAATTTTTAAAACAAACTCTTTTTCTTAGCACTTCTCTTCCTTTTTTTTTTTTACTGCCTGGGAGGTATCGTAAACTTTATGGAGTTGCATTCACACCTTTTAAATTAACTCCATAAAGTTTAGCCTCTTCACTTTTGCCATACAACAAAACATTTTAGAAAATAATCACTAACACTTTGCCATGTTTGTGTCATCTCTACCCTGACAATACAATCACTTTTTGCTACAAATACTAATGTATCAAAAAAAAAAAACCCAAAGCAAATTCCCTCCCATTCATTCCCAATATTTGCAGGCTATTTGGGCTGCTCTTTCTTGATTTAGAAGTTACCCAGGTCAAGTTAGTCAAAAGCTACTCAAGCTTATTGCAATAAGCTATGTTTTTAACTAGACATTATGCTGGATAACATACATACACCCCATTTAAATAAAGGTTTAAATTGATTATACCTCTCCAAAACCACCAAAATACTCCTTGATTTGTTCTTCAGATGTATCCGGACTCAGTCCACCAACAAACACTTTTTTTGGTGGCTCTTTCCCTTTCAGAGCTTTTGCCCTTTTGGGATCTATTAACTTGCCATCCAATTTGTGTTCTTTCAGTTCCAAGACCTAAAAATAGAGAGTTATTGATAATTTAGTTCCAGGAGGAAAAATCGATCCAGGTGTTTGGAACTGTTTAGAGAACATTCCATGGTCCCACAGAGATGACTACCTACCTTCTCCACACTGGCAGCATCTTTGAAAAGCACAAACCCAAACCCTCTTGACCTCCCTGTGACAGGATCTGTTTTTATTGTGCAATCCACCACTTCGCCAAAGCGAGATAAATACTCCGTCAAGTCTTTTTTGCTCGTATCCCAGCTCAGACCACCAATGAACATTTTACTGGAATGGGGAAAAAAAGTTTCAAAAAATGACATTCATACGAACAGTTATACATTCATCTAAAAAAAATGTATTAGCTAATTTGCCCCAATTCAGGTTTATGGTTCAGATGCAAATTGTACTTGGGGGAAAAAAATATAAAGAAACACATTTTTTTAATTGAAACAGGAGGGGGAAGAAAAGAAAATCCTCCAGAATGTCCTCCTTCATCTACTTTCCATCTCTAAGACATGTCATTGTTATACACAAATTATTAATCTTCTCCAACATTTATAAAACATGTAAATGAACCAGAATATCACCTAGAATCAGGTGAAGGGAAGAGTCAACTGTCCAACAATCCAAAATAGTTTTTTTTTACATATGCTAGGTATGCAATACATTTTGAATATATAAACAACCTATCTTAAGCAAAAAAGCAAAACAAAACAGAAAGTGACTTCAGCCATTCTGGAAACATTCCAAATTCAAAACAGTCCCACAATTCAACCATGAAACACCATTTTCAAAATAGGGTGGTAAAACTTATGATGCAATAGAATAGTACAGGCATACTTATGATACATGTCAAAATATTACTTTTTGAACTCTAAAAACCTTATTTGAATAAAGTACTGAGATTGGGTGTTTGAAATTTCTGCATGTCTCTACTAAATATGACTGTAAGGAACATAAACAATCTCAAAAATTATCCCCTTCTGATAATTAACATTTGAAAGTCTTTAAAAAGCAGGGTTTTTTATTTTAAAAAATTAAGAGCTTGTCTATACAGATTCTGAAATTATGGCCAGCTATCTCAGCTCCATTGTCTGAAACGGTATAGGGTTTCGTGCCTAGGCAGGGGGTTGGACTAGAAGACCTCCAAGGTCCCTTCCAACTCTACTATTGTATTGTATAGACAAAATTTGGAGTATGTTTATTGAAAAGGTTAATGGATTATAGTGGGATTTTTTCCCTAAATAATTTTTCCCTGAATCAAAACAGTGTGATAAAATAACAAAACTACAGTATTTAGTCTAAAGTTAGATGTAATTAGAGATCAAGGAAAGTAATTGGATTACTTCAATATTGTTGAAAAAAAAGTAAAAAATAACAACAGATTCCAAGGAAATAACTTCTAAAAACAGCAAAAATTTGCATTTTATTCCAAGTTAGGTGGGCAATCACACCTTCCTATAAAATCAGAATATAGCATTGTACCTATGAACTTGTTACAAAGGTATTTTGCAAATTATCACAGCAATTCTGTGAGAACTGGATAAGCAAATCCAGATCTTCCTGATGCCAGTTCAATTTCTTAATCATTGCATTGCAACTGTGTAAATTCTCCTTAACCATAAAGGCATGTAAGAGGTTTATGCATTTGAAGTGAAGGTCCAATTACTGCAGCTCTCTACAAAAGTGACATTTCTTCATGAAGCAATCTTCTTTTAAATGTAAAAACAAATAACTGCAACAGGAAAACCGAAATCATGTGTCTGCCAAAAGCTAAAGGAACCACAAATTTTGCAGTGGGAGATAAATGGTAAGGCATAACTAATATGTTGATTTTGCTAATAGGCCACAATAGGGGCCTCAGGTTTGCCATAGAAAAATGGAACAGTAGATTCAGAGTTCGCCATCTTCAAACTTTCCTATATAGAATTTCAGTGTACACTACCTTGATTGTATTTTGCTTCATTATCTTCTGTGTCAAAATAGCGCACACACACACACACACACACAATTGCCTCATTTTATCTTCACAACAATCAACCATGAATTGGCTAAGGGGGCACATAACAAACACAAAATCAGTTAAGACTTATCTTATTCTCAAGCATCAGAATCACACTAAAGCTAAGGTGGGCTTCCTGAAAACCAACAATCCTCAAATATAAACATATCTTCTATAAACCTATATGAAAGATGGAAAGATATCTCCTTTGTAGTTGTGAAGAATGCCATTTTTGTGACATTTGAAACTTGAAGCACTCAAAATTTGTACTATATTGTCCAAAGAATTAAGGATCCTTCATCTGCACCCAAAGTAACAATCCAAGCAACTTGTTGCATAGGTTTAATCATACAAGTCCTTTGCATCTTTTCTGGATCCATTTTGGCTTCCAAGTGCTACCTGTAGCTCTCTCCCTAGGCCAGGGTTCTCCAACCTTGGTAACTTTTGAGCCTTGTGGACTTCAACTCCCTGAGTTCCACAGCCAGCAAAGCCACATGTCTTAAAAGTTGCCAGGGTTGGAGACCTTTGCCCTGCACATGGCTCACTTCCTGCTATTTGCAGTTCTCAACTTCTAACGATTCATTTAGTGATCATTCAAACTTGCAACAGCACTGAACAAGTGACTGCAAGACTGTTTCCCCAAGGTCAAATGTTGGACAGTTGGCAACTGGTGTGTATTTATGATGGTTTCAGTGCCCCAGAGATACGTGATCAACTTTTGTGACTTTTTGACAAGCAAAGTCAATAGAGAATCCAGATTCACTTAACTGCAGTTATTAACTTAACTGCCTTGATTTACCTAACTGTGGCAGGAAAGTTTGTAAAATGGGGCAAGTCCCATATAAAACTTGCTTAGCCACAGATGTTTTGGGTTCAATTGTGGTCGTAAGTCTTGTAACCCCAAGGCGTTCTCTGGCCTCCTATCATCTTTTAGACCAATCTCAAACTTGGCAACTTTAAAGACATGCAGCCTTCCAATTCCCTCAATTCCTTAGCCAACAATGCTGAGTTGAAATAAAGAGATTTAAAAAAGTGTTGGCCATGCTTTAGACCAAATATTAAAAGGGCAGAATATTTCCCCTAAAAGGGAGGCAGAAACTCACCCCCTACCTTTGTCAATGGGCCATTAAGGCCTGGGCCAGTCTATTCTACATCAGGGGTCTCCAACCTTGGCAACTTTAAGGACTTTAACTTAGTGACTTCAACTCCCAGCATTCCTCAGCCAGCAGAGCCTCCCCCACCTTTGTCAATGGGCTATTAAGGCCTGGACCAGTCTATTCTACATTAGGGGTCTCCAACCGTGGGAACTTTAAGACTTGTGGACTTCAATTCCCAGCCCACTATCGTCCTATAGGCTGCCGGTTGCATCTCGAGGCAACGATCAAGCTGGCTGAGGAATGCTGGGAGTTGAAGTCCACAAGCTTTAAAGCTGCCAAAGTTGGAGACCCCTGCCTTAAGACAATCCTTCAGCTCCCGATGTGCGTTGGACTGAATCTCAGCCGAGAATAAAATCCATAATTTAATATATCTAAGAGAACACACAGCTCCCCCACATCAAGGAGAGTGGCAAATAAAATGAATCTTGATCTGAAAGGTTGGAACCCTGGAAAAAGATCGCCCTGGGGAGAATCAGACGCAAGATCCCTCTTAAAAATAAAACGTATTTAAATATAAATATATAAATCGGGGGCTTTTCGGCCAGCCACGCTTGCAAGGCGCAGAAGGGAAGGCACCAAGCGAAGCCCGGCAAGGATCTTGCGGCGGCGGCGGCCTCGCCCCGCCCACAAGGCACCTTCTTGGCCAACTCCGCCCCCCCTTCCAACGTTCCCAAGGTTTGAGTTCGCCCCGCCCACCCGATGGGGCCAGCAACGCGCATTCGCGGCCGCTTAGGACCCGTTTTCAACATCCAGGCCCGCCCACTCTCTTCCTATAGGCTGCCGATTGCATCACGAGGTAACGATCAACCTCCTCCCGCCGCTCCACCTATTCGGACGTGGAGACCCGCCCTCCCTCTCGCGAGAAGCAACGTGTGTGGAGGGGGGGTGAAAAGACACAAAGGGAATTGCAGAGGCGGGAGGTGCGACGCTCAGCAGGGAAGAGCGCGATCACGTGGCAGCTGCCGAGCGAAAGGCCTTGCTGAGGGCTTCCCCCCCATTCCTTTTTTTTTTAAACAGGCCAAAATGGCGCCCGACTCATCGAATCGGTCTCCTCCCCTTCTGCTCTCCCTCCCTCGTTCGGCCAAGCTTCCCCTTTCCCCCTGCTTGTGGGGGGATCGATTCCCCTTCGTACCCGTCATCCTGCTGGTTCTTGCTGGCGTTGATCTTCGAGCCTTCGGCGAACTCTTCCTGGCCGCCGCCACCACCGCCGGAGCTTGTATTGTTGTTGTTGTTGCTGCTACTGCCGTAGTCGGTGTTCTCCTCCATAGCGGGAACGGGCCGAAAAGGGGGGAGCGGGAAAAAAAAAGCGCGCGCACACCGACGCAAAGGAAAGAGATTGACTGAGTACGCGGTCCGACCCGAGTATTAAAATGGCGGCCGTAACAAGAGATCCGGGCAGAGCCTGCGCTGCGTTTATATAGGGACCCCCTTGGCCAATCAGGGCGCTCCGGCAGCGCAGGCGCAATGCGGCTACTGAAGGAGCGGCGGCGGGTGGCGGGGTTGCCCGTGACGGAAGGGCAGCTGCGGAAGGCGGGGAAGTGCTTTTATGTCTCGGGGAGCCCAACACGCCTCTTCACAGGCTTCCCTTTGCAATGGCAACTTTGTGGATCCCGGTCCCTTTTCCGGCATAGTTTCCTAAATTTGGGCCGGTCTCCGTTGCAACAAAGCTAACCCACCGAATGTGACAAAGCATGGCTTTCATCAGGAACTCCCCCTCAAAACACGTGCGCGCATATATGTGCAGACCCGGGAGCCGGTCAGCGACCGCCCTCACGTGCGCAGGTCGTAACGTGTGAACACAATGTGGGTACATATGTTGTGCACTGACAAATAAAGTATTATATTATATACTTTATCCATTAAACATGAAACTCAGCCAACTGAACATTCAAAAATGCCTTACAAATACCAGTGAGTGGTGCTAATGGTTGATACGGTTTGCTGCCAGCGTCCTAGGTGTCAACAAAGAACCTTCTTAAAATATAAGATATTCGAATTAGCACAGTTTTTTTTGCAGTTCCACTGTTGTTATTGCAGGAAGCTGCAATTTGTGGATGGGTCTTGTAAAATTCTTGGACGTGGTGCCAAGTGCCCCGATGACAATGGGTATCACTGTTACATGCTTCATCCATAGCCGTGTAGTTTCGATGGCCAGGTCGCGATCTTTCATGATTTATTCTAGTTCTTTTTCTTTGACTTTGGCATCTCCAGGAACAGCAATGTCAATAAATTGTACATTTCGACCCTCTATAACCATATCTGGCGTGTTGTGCTCCAAATGACGATCCGTTTATATTTGAAAGTCCCACAAGATCTTCACCTTCTCATTTTCGATAACTTTTTCCATTATTATTATTATTATTATTATTATTATTATTATTATTATTATTATTATTATTATACGATTGTATCACAGCGGCCAGTTATTTCGCCGGATTTGGCATCGATTACTAGTTGGGCCCCACCCAGGGGCCTAGGACATCGTAACGTATTTTCGTAATATACGTGCAGATCCAAGCAGTGCAGCTTTTTGCATTTGACTGATGGTGATTTTGTCAAGTTTTAACTGTTTTAAATGTAATTCCAGTGCTTTTGGAATAGCACCCAGTGTGCCGATTACCACTGGAATTACCACTCCTGGTTTGTGCCATAATTGTTGAATTTCAATTTTTAGGTCCTGGTATTTCGTGATTTTTTCATGTTCCTTCTTGTTGACCCTGCTATCATCTGGAATTGCGATGTCTATGATTGTAACCTTCTTTTTCTCAACCAGTGTGATGTCTGGTGTGTTATGCGCCACTATTTTGTCCATTTGTATACGAAAATCCCATAGGATCTTGACCATCTGATTTTCGGTGACTTTTTCAGGCTTATGTTCCCACCAGTTTGTTGTTGTTTTAATATTATAATTTTGGCAACAAATTCCAGTGGATCATTTGTGTTACTGAATTGTGCCTCAATTTATAATCAGTCTGCGCGATTTTTTTACAGCAGCTGAGTATGTGGTCAACAGTTTCATCAACTTCTTTGCAGAGTCTGCATTTGGCATCATCAGAGGATTTTTCGATTTTGGCCTTAATGGCATTTGTTCGGATAGCTTGTTCTTGCGCAGCCAGGATTAGTGACTCTGTTTCTTTCTTTAATGTACCTGTTGTTAACCATAACCAAGTTTTTTCACTGTCCACTTTATCTTTTATTTTTTCCAGAAATTGACCATGCAATGCTTTGTTCTGCCAACTCTTCATTCTTGATTTTATCACATTATTATTATTATTATTATTATTATTATTATTATTATTATTATTATTATTATTATTATTATTATTATTATTATTATTATTATTATTAATAATAATAATAATAATAATAATAATAATAATAATAATAATAATAATAATAATAATAATAATAATAATTTATTTTTATTATCATTATTATTAACATTATCATTATTAACTGGGCCCTTGCATGGGCTGCCTTGAGAGGAGCTGAAGGGCCATAGCCTGAAAAATCGTATTTTTCTCCCCCCTCCTTAAAATCTTTTTCTTAAATTAGGCTCTGCATTTTCCTTCATTCTTTAAGAAGCATCAAGTCTTAAAATGTGGGCCCGGTTAATATACCTTCGTATTTTTCTCTGCATTATTTTTTGCCTCCAGCTTTAAAAAAATATCACTAACTCTGGTTGAAAGATCCCTTGCAATCTCAAAAGATCTTTTTGACATAATGACATGGAATCTTTATTGATTAGCCCTTGGGCCATATCAAAGTGCAAAGTTCCAGAAACAAATTTTTACTAAAATTTGATAAAAGCAATTTAAAATGAAATTTGATAAAAAAAACAATTTAAAATGGAATTGGAATAAAATACGATTTAAGATGGAATTGGAATAAAATAGTCTAAAATGAAATTGGAGTAAATACAATAATTTAAGATATAGATAAAATATGATAAAATTGTATTTCGGTGTCATCCGAAATCAAAAGATCTTTTTTATTTATTTGTGTTTTGTAGAGAATCTGCCTAACCCTTGTTAATTTTCTCATGTTATATTGGGGAATTATTTGGCAGATATTTTCCTACAGTATTTACTCAAGAATGCATTTCCCAGGGCTCTTTTTTACTATAACCACTGATTGCACGCTTCATCTGCAATCTGTAGGCCATATAAACAGGACACTTTATTTTGAAAGTATAGCAAAGAACATCACAGACCAATTGTTAAGATATACATTAGGGTTATTTCCTAATTTAAAAAAAAATATGGAAAGGTTTACTTTGCATCTATACTGACTGGCATTTCCAGATAATAAAATGAAAATCTTGGAAAACCTGTGTATCCGCTTCGAACTCTTTAGACGTGCTGAAAGATAATTTTACTCCAACAAAATTTTCCAAATGATTTAATGTTCATGGATTATTTCAAACTAAAGTTAATCTGCTCTTATTACACATATGCAATAGCTTTTAAATTATTTATGTTCTATATGACTAATGTTAACAAACGGACTACCGTAGGAGATACTGGTCTGCAATTATATTCTATAATACGAGTTGGCTTTCTCACACATAACTGTTTTCCTTGGAAAACTGACAAACTGACACAATGTCCCCTTCCTATTACAAAACTGATGGAAAACCCGTACCTGTGGAGAGAGTATTTAGGAGAACATCACCTCTAAATAGGAATATAAAAGATAAATTGGGTATAAAATATCAGTGGACACAATTTGTGGTGGGAACTAAGGCAGCCTGTGTTTGTGATGGAAGCAGGCAGCATTGTTTTTCCAAAATATTAATAATTTATTAAATTTGTATGCTGCTTGACTCTCAACTACCCTGGGTAACTCTCAACAATCAAATCAGAGTAAAATACCATGAAAATAAAACATTGCTTAAAACAGCGAGAACAGAGGAAATGAAATTTAAAAAATAGACATAGTTTAATCAGGGAATCTGAGTCACATTCGTTTTTTTTTTAACTATCTCCAATTTCTTAAGCAAACTTCAACAACAAAAGACGAGGCAAAACAACGCTAAAGGTTGCATTCTCTAGAGCCATTTATGTGTCTCTGTGATTTCCAAATATGTTGGATTTCAATTTCCATCCCCCCATGCAACCCTAGACCTAGCCTGCACAGCAATGCTCACATTCGAAGGTCCATGATGGGAGAGGACTGTCCTAGAAAATATATATAAAATTCCATTGTATGTATGGAACCACCCAAAAATAAATTCACCAATACCTGTTTTTTTAGCCAAACTGTTGATGTGTTTTTTTGAAGATTACAAAAAACTGAATCACATCACTGGCAACTGCAAATATCGTATTTATTAAAATTACAAAGGTTATAGCTGAAGCGGATTCATTATGATTAGGGGAAGATGAATCACTACCATAATTCACCATAGAGAGGCTGGATATTAGAAATAATAACCAAGTGAGGTCCCCTTATGCAAAAGCAATGTATCTTTGAATGTCTGGTCCATACTGCTAAAAGAGAAGAGAGGTAGAACACTTTGCCCTTTATGCTTTTGGGGCTTCCTAGAGACAAAACAGTTAGATCATACTTAGGGGAAAAAAGAATTTATTTTCCTGGGCTCCAAGATCACCACAGATGGGGACTGCAGCCAAGAAATTAAATGACGCTTGCTCCTGGGGAAGAAAGCTATGGCAAATCTAGACAGTATATTGAAAAGCAGAGGCAAAAGTGCGTATAGTCAAGGCTATGGTTTTCCCAGTTGCAATGCATGGCGGTGAAAGTTGGACCATAAGGAAGGCTGAGTGCCAAAGAATTGAGGCCTTTGAACTCTGGTGCTGGAGAAGACTCCTGCGAGTCCCTTGGAGTGCAAGGCGATCAAAGTTGTCAGTCCTAGAGATCAACCCTGACTGCTCTTTAGAAGGCCAGATCCTGAAGAGGAAACTCAAATACTTTGGCCACCTAATGAGAAGGAAGAAGGACTCCCTGGAGAAGAGCCTCATGCTAGGAAAGACTGAGGGCAAAAGAAGAAGGGGACGGCAGAGAATGCGGTGGCTGGATGGAGTCACTGAGCTTAAATGGACTCCAGAGGATGGTAGAGGACAGGAAGGCCTGGAGGAACGTTGTCCATGGGGTCGCAATGGGTCGGACACGACTTCACAACTAACAAGAAGGAAAAAGGATCTTCAACCTACCATCAGTACAGATAGTCCTCCGCTTACAAGGACAATTGAGCCCAACATATCTCTGGCTATGCAAGAGAGTTAAGTAAATTTTGCTCAATTTCACAACCCTTCTTGCCACCGCTATCAAATGAATCAATGCAGTTGCTAAGTTAGTAGTAATACAGTTGTAAGATGATGAACCTGGCTTCCCCACTGACTTTGCTTATCGGAAGTTCGCAAAAGATGATCTCATGACCCCAGGACATTGCAACCATCATAAATATGAACCAGTTGCCAAGCATCCAAATTTGGAACGTCAGTCATTAAATGATTATAAGTAGACGACTACCCCTAGGCACATTTGGAAATTTAAGGTCATGCTGGGGGGGGGGGGGGCACTGCTATAATGCTGATGTTCTTGTATCAATCAATCAGAGTAGAGCTGGAAGGGACCTTGGAGGTCTTCTAGTCCAGCCCTCTGCTCAAGCAGGAGACCCCATACAATTTCAGTTAAGTGAATGTCCAGTCTCTTCTTAAAAACCTTCAGTGATGAAGCACCCACAACTTCTGAAGGCAAGTTGTTTCATTGCTTAATTGTTGTCACTGTTAAGAAGTTTCTCCTCAATTCCAGGTTGCTTCTCTCCTTGATTAGTTTCCATTCATTGTTTCTTGTCCTACCCTCTGACGCTTTGGAAAATAAACTGAGCCCCTGCTCTTGGTGGCAGCCTCTCAAATACTGGAACACTGCTATCATGTCACCCTTACTCAAAGAGTCAAAAAGGCAGCTGTGAAAATATCTACAGTCCCCTCGCATCCTGGACTTAAATTGTTTAACTCCTACCCTCAAAACGGCACTATGGAGCACACCAGAACAACTAGACACAAGGGCAGTTTTTTCCCAAGTGCCATCTCTCTGCTAAACATCTAATCCCTACAACACTGTCAAATTATCTACCAAGACTGTATTACTATTATTCTCCTCTTCCTTCCTAGTACCTATCTCTTTCCATTTATGACTATAACCATGTTGCTTGTATCTTTAAAATTTATAGTTTTGTTTTCTAGTATAATTTGATTGCTTATTAGTAACCTATGACTATCTCTAAGTTTTGTATCTTATGATTCTTGATGAATGTATTGTATTTTATTTTTCCTTTTGTACACTGAGAGTATATGCACCAAAGACAAATTCCTTGTGTGTCAAATCACACTTGGCCAATAAAGAATTCTATTCTATGCAATGCAATGCTGTGCCATTTCTATTCTATTCGCTCTTTTCTCTAGACTAACCATACCCAATTCCTGCAACCTTTCTTCACATGTTTTAGCCTCCCGGCCCTTAATCATCTTAGCTACTCTTCTTTGCACTTTTCCCAAAATCTCAACATCTTTTTTTTTTTTATAATGTGACCAAAACTGGATGCAGTATTCCAGAAATGGCTTTGCTAAGGCTTTATAAAGCGGTACTAATACTTTTTTATTCTATGCCTGTTTATACAACCAAGGATTGTATTATATACAATTATATTTTTTTAAAAAAACCCGCAGTGGCAGGCACAACCTCTTCAAACGCCTCGTTTGCGAAAGTGAAACTGGCTTTCACTTTTATTTAGCGTGGCAAGTCAAAAATGGTGTCCTCTCCTTGTGACCAAAGTGTGTGTGTGTGTAAGTACATAACTACAACAACTGCACAGTGTGTAGATTAAAGCACGTTCTAACTTCTAGTTAGCAGTTATAAAGGAATATGTATGTATACAGTGTAAAAAGGGAAGAAAAACAAAAAGAACCTGTCTGTACATATGAGGTATACTAATACCCAAGCGTTGTGATATAAAACGAACAAAATTGCTTAATTTTTTTTAATGGTCTCCCCGTTTCCTTTTCAGCAGCTGGACACCCTTTCAAACAGACCGGAGGTGGCTCATTGGACATCATGATCGGTGGAGCAAAACTCCTGAAGCATCAGAAATGACTTGAGATATCTCTCCCTAAAAACCGGGCACCATGAGGCTTTAACCCACCTTGAAGCATCCCAGTATTAACTGCACCGTTTTCAAAAGCCAGCAAGGAAGGAAGGAAGGGGCGTAGAGGCTTCAAATAAGCCTTCCTTGCGCGGTCGACCAAAGTTTGCATTAGGTATTTCGCATTCAGAAGAATTGGAAATCGGGTTTCAAAGGCTCCCCGTTCTGATCCCCTTTTTTTGTAAAAAAAGGCCGAGGCTAGCTCTTCGCTTTCCCAGCCCTTTCCAAGGGCGCAGGACCAATTCCACGGGTCGCGTACCCCCCCCCTCCACTCCGTGCAACGCGGTCCAGTGGGCACAGCTCTGCCCTTCCACGCGCGACTTTTTAAAAGAACCGTCTTTCCTTAGGGGGAAAACCCCTAAGGACGCCCCGCAGCACGCAAAGACGCCTTCGCCCCGTGCTCGATCCATTTTACACACACGCATATATATGTGTGTATATATATACACACAGGCGCATGCACACGCACTTGGAAAATGGCCGCTCGCCTTACACAACATGGTCGTTCGGGGCGTGCACGTTCACGCGCGGGCTCTCTTAACCTTGCGCCGAGTTTCGGGAAGGGGCTCCTTCCTCGAAGCGCGAGGGTGGGTGTGTAATGAAGGCCGGATACGATCGAGGGCCGCGGCAGCCTTTTGCACGCGCGCACAGACGCAAAAACACACGCCCAGAAATCATCGTTTCCTGGCCAAGCATGGTGGCCTTCATTTTATTATTTTATTTTTTTTAATAAACTCGGCTCTTCCAACCCGGGAATATTGCAAGCTTTTTTTTTTTTTTGCCCTGGACTGGAGTACCCGGGCACGAAGGAAGCCAATGCAAACATCGGGGGGTGGGGTGGGAGGAATAGTTAATAGCGAGATTTGCACCGAGAGCCGCGTGCAAGGCTGTCTCGTGCAAGTCCGAGCCAAGATGCAAAATAATAATAATAATTAATAATAATAATAATTTATTAAATTTCTAGACCGCCCCCTCCCCGGAAAAAACCTCCCAAGAGAAGAACTAGGGAAACGTACAGCAGTTCACGCGCGGCTTTGGGGGGGGGGGCATTTATTTTATTTACATTTATTTGATTGATTGATTTTATTCCGTCAAGCGTGAATGGAGTAACAGGTAGAAGTCTAAACATGATTCTGCAACCCAACAAGACAGACCCAGACTTCAGAGGATAATCAGAACTGCAGAAAAAACAATGACTACCAACCTGCCTTCCATTGAGGACCTTTACACTGCACCAGTCAAAATGAAAATATTTACAGATCCCTCACATCCTGGTCATAAATTGTTTCAACTCCTACCCTCAAAAGGCCCCATAGACTAGAGCACTGCACACCAAGACAACTAGACACAAGAACAGTTTTTCCCCACATCACTCTGCTGAACAACTAATTCCCTCACACTGTCAAAGTATTCACTAAGGCTGCTTCACTATTACTATTAATCTTCTCATCGTTCCTATCACCCATCTCCTCCCACTTATGACTGCAGGACTGTAACTTTGTTATTTGTACCCTTACGGTTTATATTGAGTTTCCTGATTGCTTATTTGCTCCCTATAACTGTTGTACCTTAAGATTCTTGACAATGTATCTTGTCTTTTTATGTATACTGAGATCACATGCATCAAAGACAAATTCCTCGTGGGTCCAATCACACTTGGCTAAGAAATGATTCTATTCTATTTTATTCTATTGTAGGAAGTTATCACCCAGCCCTCTCCCAGAAAAATGAAATATCCTAGGAAATATTGAAAAGGCAGAATATTCTATTTCCCTGGATGTGAAAAGGAAGAAACATGTTTTAAATTGAGAATAGCTCCCTGTAGCTTCCTGCCCCCACCCACTTTGTCAATGGGCCATTAAGAAGGCCAAGCCAGTCCCTTTATATAATAAAGAGTTCTCCCCTTCAGCTCCAGGGGGATGGGATTAAGGCAGGATAATATTGGCCCTTTACCCAACTCCCCACATGGCATCTGAGAACAACCAAACCTGGATTCAAAACGCAGCCTAGAAAGTTGCTCCTGCATGGCCCCATGGGAGTCTGACAACCAATCAGAAGACAAGCTCAAGATCAAAGGCCAGAGAGGGCATAAAACCAGGGACTCAGCTTCTCTTCCGCCCTTCTCTTCTTCCCCACCAACATTGAAGCATGTGATCACCTTTTCTGTTCATGACCTCAAACCATGTGGTCCTGTCCACCATTAAAACCATCTTTCCAAGCAGCCTCCATGTCTCCAGTGTCTTTTTCCCCACTTGGAGCCGAACCCAAAAGGACATTTCTTCCAACACTATCTTATTCTATTCTATATCTTACTCTATGCTATGCTTTTTCTATTCTATTCTATATCATTATATGCTATGCTATTTCTATTTTATTCTATATTATCTTATGCTACGCTATTTCTATTCTATATCTTACTCTATGCTATGCTTTTTCTATTCTATATCTTATCCTATGCTATGCCATGCTATTTCTATTCTGTAACATTCTATGCTATGCTGTTTCTATTCTATATCTTATCCTATGCTACGCTATTTCTATTGTATTCCATATCTTATTGTATGCTATGCTTTTTCTACTCTATTCTATATCATTATATGCTATGCTATTTCTATTCTATAGCTTATCCTATGCTACCTATTTCTATTCTATATCATTATATGCTATGCTATTTCTATTCTATATCTTATCCTATGCTACGCTATTTCTATTCTATTCTATATCTTACTCTATGCTATGCTTTTTCTATTCTATATCTTATCCTATGCTATGCCATGCTATTTCTATTCTGTATCATTTTATGCTACGCTATTTCTATTCTATATCTTATTCTATGCTATGCTTTTTCTATTCTATAGTTTATCCTATGCTATGCTGTTTCTATTCTATATCTTATCCTATGCTACGCTATTTCTATTCTATATCTTATTCTATGCTATGCTTTTTCTATTCTATTCTATATCTTATGCTATGCCATGCTATTTCTATTCTGTATCATTCTATGCTATGCTGTTTCTGTTCTATATCTTATCCTATATGCTATGCTATTTTTATTCTATTCTATTTTATTCTATGCTGTGCCAATGCTATTCTATTCTATTGTAATTATGAATACATGAAATGGATAGGAATACAAGGGAATATTAGCCCTGCAACCACCCGCAACTTCCCTCTCTCCGCCCGCAATAGACGATTGCAGACACACACACAACTCTCCCTCCCTCCCTCCCTTCCTCTCTCTCGCTCGCTCGCTCGCAGTCGCGCACACACACACACTCCCCCCTCCCTTTCCCCATTTGTAGCCACCAATCAGAGCGCGGCGATCCGGGCGCTGCGGCGGCTCCCCTTCCAGCCACGTGGGTCTCCGCCCTCCGCTCGTGCTCGCGGAGAGGCTCGTGGCAGCGCCGCCGCCGCTCTCGCAGAAGTCGTCCCCGGAAGCTTTTCATTTTCCCGGCGCGGCTGCAAACCAACCCTTCCTCCGATTCCCAAGGAATTTCCCCCCCCCCCGGTCCCGTTTTTTCCCGTGTCCACCCAACCCCGCCCCGTTCCCTCCGGGGACATCGAGCCATAAAAGCTTCCAGCCGGGGACATGGTGGGCTTCACGGTCCCCGCGGAAGTCAGCGTGTTTTTGCTCGACGTGGAAGGCACCACCACTCCCATCACGTTTGTCAAGGTGAGGGTTTTTTGGGGGGGGTGTAGTTGCGTAGGTTGCGATCCTGAGGCTTGTAGGAAAGGGGGGGAATTTGGTGGGGAGGGGGCGTGGGTAGACGGGGCTATTGCAAAAACCCTCCTGCCTTCCTCTCGCGGGAAGCAGATACAGATGAACAAGAGTTGGAAGGGATCTTGTAGGTCATCTAGTCCAACCGCCTCCTCTCCTAAGCCGCCTTGTTTTGCCCTGCCTAAACTGAACGCGCGTGGGAATTGGGGGAGGGGGGCATATCTCCTTTAGTCTGGCCTTCTTTTAAAACACTTGAGGATTGGGGGGGGGCGCCCACGCGTTTTAAGTGTTGCATTAGGTGCAGGTACATACACACATACACAAACCAGCAGGCTCTGAATTCCAGTCCTTCTCTTGAAGCAGTGAAACTTGGCTGGGTTTGATTGATTGGAATCAAATCATTCAGCCCAGCCTACCTTGCGGGGTTGCTTTGCAGGGGAAAGGAAGGAGTGTTAATATGCCATGGCATGAGTGCCAACAAAAATCAAGGCAGGGTAGAAATTGTGCCTGGCTGGCTGCATCTCCTGCTTTTTGGTTGAGAGTAACAGTGCAGGAGAGTGTTTTTCAAATGTTAGCAATTTTGAAGATGGGTGGACTTCAACTCCCAGAATTCCCCAGCCAGCAACGCTGGCTGGGGAATTCTGGGAGTTAAAGTCCACCCATCTTCAAAGTTGCCCACATTGAGACACACTGGGGTAGGAAATGTTGTTTTTTAAGGGGAGACTTAAAAATTGTTTATCTCTGTAAAAAGTGCTGGGTTGGGTGTGTGCATGTTTCCTGTAAAGCTATTCTGACATTTGTTGTTAGTTGCGAAGTTGTATCCAACCCATTGTGACCCCATGGACAATGTTCCTCCAGGCCTTCCTGTCCTCTACCATCATCTGGAGTCCATTTAAGCTCATGCCGGCTGCTTCGGTGACTCCATCCAGCCACCTCATTCTCTGTCGTCACCTTCTTCTTTTGCCCTCCATCTTTCCCAGCATATTCTCTTCTCCAGTGAGTCCTTCCTTCTCATTAGGTGGCCAAAGTACTTGAGTTTCATCTTCAGGATCTGGCCTTCTAAAGAGCAGTCAGAGCTGATCTCCTCTAGGACTGACTGGTTTGATCTTCCTATATTCGGAAATATTCTGACATAGGAAGGAAATTGATTGAAGTTCTAGGCAAAAAGATTAACTGTTTGGTAGCTTTTACTTAAGGGAAGATAAAATTATGTGAGTTGTGGTTTTTTAAAAAAAAACACTTTTATTTTTGTGTTACATACGGTAAATATTACTTTTTAAACCTCATTTTGGCCATACAGTTGAATGTTTACTGATAATCTATATACTGATCGATGCAAAATTTGGCTAGGCTAAAAAGAAAGATGGATAGGATTTGATGCGGTGTGCAGGGTGAAACCAGCCAACTCTGAGACATTTAATAAAGCATTATTAAATGATCGCTTCGTGCAATTCAGTCTGAGACTCTTAAGCCTATATTGTTGCATTGAAATGGAAAAAGAATGATTAAATTATGTTTTATATCGGTCTTCCCATTTTTTTTCTACACCACCAATCCTGAGAGATTAGTTGGACTAACAGAGAGCGACTTCTATGCCCGTGGGTGGATTTGAACCTGGATTTCTCCAATACCAGTCTTAATACATTAACTGCATTGGCTTTTCAAGTACCGGAATAGCTCAGTGCATATTTATTGGGCAGTTAATTGCAGTGCCTCTGTGGACTTATTACCACGGAAAGAGAGGAAGATATAATAGCTAGGAATTGACTTTCTGATTAGAGTGAGTGTCGACCTACGACCACAATTGAGCCCAGAATTTATGTTGCAAAGCGAGACATTTCTTAAGTGAGTTTTGCCCCATTTTACCACTTTTCCTGCCACAGTTGTTCAGTGAATTATTGCAGTTGTTAAGTTAGTAACATGGCTGTTAGGGGAATCTGGTTTATCCATTGACTTTGCTTGTCAGAAATTCACAAAAGGAGACCGCACGATCTCGAGTCAGTCCTAGAGGATCAAGTTCAGATCCAACCGGTCAGTCCTTGAGGAGATCAACTCTGACTGCTCTTTAGAAGGCCAGATCCTGAAGAGGAAGCTCAAGTACTTTGGCCACCTAATGAGAAGGAAAGACTCACTGGAGAAGAGCCTAATGCTGGGAAAGATGGAGGGCGAAAGAAGAAGAAGGGGACGGCAGAGAATGAGGTGGCTGGATGGAGTCACCGAAGCAGCCGGCATGAGCTTAAATGGACTCCAGAGGATGGTAGAGGATAGGAAGGACTGGAGGAACATTGTCCATGGGGTCACGGTGGGTCGGACGTGACTTGGCAACTAACAATAACAATCTCGGGATACTACATCCGTCATACATGTGTGACTGAGGTCAAGTGACAACAATCCTAAACGTGAAAAAGGGCCATAGGTCACTTTTTCCCAATGGCGTCGCAACTTTGAATGGCCGCTAAATGAATCGAGGACTACCTGTAATAGTCTAAGGCAGTGGGTCTCAACCTTCCTAATGCCGCGAGCCTTTAATACAGTTCCTCATGTTATGGTGACCCGCAACCATAAAATTATTTTATGTTTTCTGTATTTTTTCAAAAATATGTGTTTTCCGATGGTCTTAGGCGACCCCTGTGAAAGGATCGTTCGACCCCCAAAGGGGTCCCGACCCACAAGTTGAGAACCACTGGTCTAAGGGATCTGCTGTTATTTTCTTTCCGGGGTCTGCAAAATATGCAGCCTTTTCCCTTTGCACATACATTGCACTGCAAAGTAACTTCTTCCATTTAGGGAAAAAAAGTCATAGTAGCACTACAAAGAAACAGTTATATAACATGGGCATACTGAGGCATGGCCAATTACTGCCTACAACTGCTGCTGTGCTGCTTCTGGATCTGTTTCAGCTCCCAGTTTGTCTTCATGGGCAGTCCATGTAGAGCTAGCTGCAGTAGTCAAGCCATGAGGTCAGCAAAGTCAACGAGGAAGCCAGATTTACTTAACCATGTTACTAATTCAATCAGCTACAGTGATTTTGCTTTAACCACGATGGCAAGAAAGATGTTAAAATGGAGGTGAAATTCACTTATCAAAATGTTTCGCTTAGCGACAAATTTTGGGGTCAATTGTGCTCATAAAGTTGAATATCACCTGGAGTTGTTTCCTGAATAAAAGAGATCTACCTTTATCATGTTTTCTTCCGGAAGGTCTATTCCATGCTCGCATCTAAATCACATTTGTCCATCTTTTTGGCTTGCCTGGGCCACGTTGAGTGGAGAGGTCTTGGGCCACATACAAAATATATAATGTGTGGGCATGTGTCTTTTATTTTTTAGCAATAGCACTAGCACTTAGACTTTTATACCGCTTTACAGCCCTCTCTAAGCGGTTGGCAGAGTCAGCCTCTTTCCCACAACAATCGGGGTCCTCATTTTACTCACCTCGGAAGGAGGGCAGGCTGAGTCAACCTTCAGACTGGAGAGATTCGAACTGTCAAATTGCAGGCAGCCGGCAGTCAGCAGAAGTAACCTGCAGTACTGCACGCTAACTGCTGCGCCACTGTGGCTCTTTTTATGTTTTATATCTTCTGTGGCTGCCTTACTAGCTGTCCAGGGTCTCATATGGCCTCTGGGCCACAAGTTGTTCATGCCTGATCCAAAGTGACTGGGTGAGAATGCGTACTGGCATGGAATTTAATTTAAAGGAACTTACTAAAGAGGGTGAATTCTGTTTCTATTCTCAAAGACAGGATATGGTCTTAAATACACGTCTCACGTCAACCTAATGTCTTTGGAGATTCTCAGTCCTCTGGGTCATGGTTGTCCCAAAGGTGCTTTTTTTTCAAGAGGCAAGAGGACTTTCTGGTTTTTCTTTAAAGACGTTTTGCTTCTCATCCAAGGAATTGACAGCTGAAGAAGCTTCCTGGACCAGAAGCGAAACATCTTCAAGAAAAGCCGGAAAGTCCAGTGGCGTCTTTAAAAAATCACCTTTGGGATCGGACCCCCCCCCCCAAAGTATTGTTTCCTACAATCCAACGCAATCATCGGCGCAATTAGTCAAGCAGTGATGGAAGTTATCACTTTTTGGTTGCCCCAAATTGGGCTTTGTTTCCATTGACCTTAATAACTTTAAGAAGGTCTCTTGTATAGAATTAATTTTCCCCATGATTTGCTTTTCAAGCATGAGCAGCCAACCTGAACATACGTTACTTATTTAACATGAAGGTCACATCATGGTCACTTGGTAAGCCCAGTAGACCTGGACATGGAGATCTGGCAGACGTGATCAATCTTAGTTTAATATCTCATAGAGACGTTCCCCAAATTATAGGCTTTTTGATGTTTAAGAATAGCACTTACAGTTGCTGATTCAGCATTTAATTATGCAGCTAATTGAAAGGCGCACTGTCTGCTGGAACAGAAATATATGTGTGTGTGTGTGTGTGTGTTGTATTTGTGCTGATAAATAAATAAAGGGAGACTAGTATAGATCTATTTCAAGCTATTTAGCTCTCATCAGCTAGCCATACCCTTACTGGGATTTGAACACAATACATACATACATACATACATACATACATACATACATACATGCATACATCACAGGAAGGAGGACTCTGTCTCACATCACTGGCATATAGGAAGTCCTTGGCTTACAGCCATTCATTTAGTGACCGTTCAAAGATACAACAGCATTGAACAAAGTTACTTATCGGCTGGGCGGTCTTCGTATTTATAATCACAGCATCTCGACAACCAGCTGTTCAAAATTTGAGTGCATGTATTTACAGCATGTATAGGACGTAGTGGCTAAAAGACTGAGCTGCTCGGATCAGAAAGGTTGGCAGTTTGAATCCCTAGCGCCGCGTAACGGAGTGAGCTCCCGTTGCTTGTCCCAGCTTCGGCCAACCTAGCAGTTCGAAAGCATGTAAAAATACAAATAGAAAAATAGGAACAACCTTTGGTGGGAAGGTAACAACATTCCGTGCACCTTCGGCGTTTAGTCATGCCAGCCACATGACCACGGAGGCATCTTCAGACAGCGCTGGCTCTTCGGCTTTGAAATGGAGATGAGCACCGCCCCATAGAGTCGGGAACGACTAGCACACATGTGCAAGGGGAACTTTTACATTTACTAATGTGTAAAAGCAAAAAGTTGAGGCTGCCGTGTGTTTATCTTACCCCGTGCTAGGAAGGGTTGGAAGTTAATGCCCCCTTTTCTTCCTTTTTCTCTTCCCACTTCTATCTCACTCCACCATTCCCTTTCCCGCCCTTAATTTCTTTTTTATTTTATATAATTAAAAAAGTAAACAAACAATAAAACTGCAAAAAAAAAAATCTGCATTTATTAATGTGTATTTACTCTCAAAAAGATCCTGTCTCTTTTTCATCTTTGTTCCCACTAAGTAGGCTCACTATTTTCCCTGGCGACGTGTGTTTAAATTTCTCTTCCGAGAATTAGATTGTATAGATTTTGGTCAAGTGACTAAATTAATAGTATTGTATAATCAATGCTTTTGAAGATGCCCCGAGGGTCCGATGTTGTTTTCAAATGTATGTCCACAATAGCTTAAAAAACCAATATCTTTTTGTTGTGTCCCCAGGATATTTTGTTTCCTTACATCAGGGAAAATATTCGGGATTATCTGGAAACTCACTGGGAAGAAGAAGAGTGCCAGCAAGATGTTGGCCTGCTGAGAAAACAGGTAGAGCACTGGACATCTCTCCTTCATTATTTATTTAATTTAAAATATTTGTAAAGCCACTTACCGTATTTTTCACAGCCTAAGATGTGCCTTTTTCCCTCAGAAAAGAGGGTGAAAATCTGGGTGTGTCGTATACACTGAATACAGCATTTTTTGCTTCCTGGAACTCCGCCCTCCTTTGCAAAAATGGCCATGCATAGCCTTTAGGAGGCTTCCAGGGTGCTCCTGGGGGCTGGGGAGGGCTAAAATGAGCAAAAAATGGGCCGTTATTTGCTCATTTATGCTCCCTCAGCCCCCAGGGGCACTCTATAAGCCTCCTAAATGCTATGCATGCCCTTTTTTTTGACAAAAAATGGGCAGTATTTTGCTCATTTTTGCCTCCAGCTCCCAGGAGCACTCTATAAGTCTCCTAAAGATTATGCATACCCCTTTTTTTGACAAAAAAACGGGCCGGTTTTTGGGAGGTTTGTAGAGTGCAAAAACTTTTTTTTTAATGTGCCTCTTCAAAATCTTGGTGCGTCTTGTACTCTGAAAAATACGGTATCTCAACACAACTCGGGCTCTTTTCATGCCAGTCTGATATGGACAGAATTACAAAATAACAGAGTTGGAGGGGACCTTGGAGGTCTTCTAGTCCAACCCCCTGCTCAGGCAGGAAACCCTATCCCATTTCAGACAAATGGTTGCCCAATCTCTTCTTTAAAACCTTCAGTGATGGAGGCAACTTCTGTTCCATTGGTTGATTGCCCTCACTTGTCAGAAAATTTCAGGTTATTTATTTATTTATTTATTTATTTATTTATTTATTTATTTATTTATTTATTTATTTATTTATTTAGAAAATGTACATAGCCGCCTACTCACTCATAGTAACTTTTTATTGCAAGCAATAAAAACACAGAATATAAAATAAAATAAAAATAAAATAGATAAAAATACCAGTAACTCCCCCACCAAAGCACCACCACCACCACCACCACCCCGAGCAACAATAAACAGTCAAATGAAGCATTCGATGGGGTCCATCCCACTTTTGAGTTCCTCATGTCCACTGGAAAAAAACGAGTTTCCAGGGCCTTACAAAAAAACATCAAAATGGGAGCCAATCTAATTTCTGAAGAGATGATATTCCAAAAGGAGGGAGCCACCACGGAGAAGGCCCTTCTCCTGGGTCCTGCCAATTGTATCTCCTTAGGCCAGGGGTCGGCAACCTGCAGCTCCGGAGCCGCATGCAGCTCTTTGGGCCCTCTGCTGTGGCTCCCTGTCATGGCAGAAGGATGAAAGAGCTGTCGTTCTTTCGCGGCAATGGCATGGTCGGAGCCTTAGTGCGGGAGTGAAGCGCCCTTGCACTTGCCTTTGCACTGCAACAGCATTCTGCCTTCGTCATGGTACATTTGCTGCAGCCGCCAGCAAAGAGGGCTGGGACAGAATGACGGGGGCGGCACTTGCAGGGTGGGGGCCATCCCCCAAGCCTGGCCATCCTCCTCCCTTGTCAGCTGGGCCAGGAGAAAGAAGGGGGCGGCTTGGGGAAGTCTAACCCTAACATTATCCCCTTGCTTGTTTTCTGTTTTGATTTCCTTAGGCTGAGGAAGACTCTCATATGGAGGGAGTGGTGCCTATCCCACTGGAAACCAGGGATGGAGAAGAAGAGGTCGAACGGGTCATCCAGGCCGTGATAGACAATGTCCTCTGGCAGATGTCTTTGGATAGGAAGACCACCGCTTTGAAAGAGCTCCAGGGCCACATGTGGAGAGCGGCCTACGAAAATGGCCGCCTGAAAGGAGAGTGAGTATCACTGCCCCATTTGCTGTTCACTGCTTAGCAAACATGTTTAGGATCAGCTTCCAGTGATGTCTTCAAATATCGGTGAGGAAATCGGTTTCATTGCCTCTTCAACAATTCTGTCTCCCTCCCTTCCCTCCGGCCCATTGCAGATTCTTTAAGGATGTCGTCCCCGCAGTGAAAAAGTGGAAAGAAGCAGGAAGAAAGGTGTATATTTATTCCTCTGGGAGCGTGGAGGCTCAAAAGCTTCTATTCGGGAATTCTACAGAAGGTGATATTTTAGAGGTAAGTATAGAGTCTAAATGTCTGTGGAGATTCTCAATCATACAGGTCATGGTTGTCCCCAAGGTGCTTGTTTTTTTTTTTTTTAAGACTACTGGACTTGTTTTTTTTTTCCTTTGAAAACATTTCACTTCTCACCCAAGAAGCTTCTTCAGTTCTGAATGAATGGTGGGGAATGGAAGGATTTATCTTCTTCGCTGGTCGTTAGCACTCTGAAGATCTGTCTTTAGCTCTCTGAGGGTATTGAGGCCACTTGTAAATTTATCTTTCCCCTCAGGGTAACCTGAATCAGAGTGGGTGTGGAACAGAGACTGGTGTCAGGGTTCCAAATAACATCCAAAATTAAATCAGAGTCCAAGGCAAAGTATTGCTCTAAGTTCCAATTTATTAAGAGAGCCATGTTGGCACATCTGGGAAAACCCGAATCTGAGCTTCCTGAATTTTCCCCATCCAGTTGAAAGTTCAAAATCTTGCCCCCACACCCACAAGTCCATCACATGGTCCAATCTTCCACTGCCATGCTGGCAGTTCCATCCATCCAGTTCTGGTCAGGTGCAGGGGTGCCGAGACAAAGGATAACCTTGGCTTTCTAGAAAGAATTTTGTTATGGCTACATCACATTCTACTCCTTACTATTCCCCCTCCCAATTCCCCACTAATGAAACAGCATAGTAGAATAGAATATTAGTGTAGCAGGCCAAAGATCCCAAAAGGAACCAGCTGCAGGCCTGACAGGCGGCCCCTCCTCAGAAGAAAATGTTTCCTGAAAAGAAAATAACATAAGGGTTAACATAACAGAATTAACCACCTCTTTCTCCCCTGCCCCCCAGGGGGATCCTTTGGCTTGTCGGGAAACTTCTCATGGAATTGTTTTACTAACTTATCCGCTTTTAGGTTCCAGCTTTTCACCCAAGTAGCTTCAGACAAAGGGTGCCCCTTCCAATGCACTAACTATTGTAAGCGACCCCTATACAACTTGGAGTCTAAGATTTTTTTCACCTCATAATGTGTCTCCCCTGACAGCGGGATTCGGTTCGCCTGAACCGCTAGCGGAAATTGCGGGTGGGCCCGCCTATTTAGGCACATTTTTGAGGCCAGGCGCATGCACGGAAGGGGTGAAATGAGCACGGTGGGGAGGGTCGCACGGCAAACCGGTGGTAACAAAATGTAAACTACACCGCTGGTGTGGAACCTTCTGGAGACTGCTGAAACAACTTGTGTTGTAGACAGTGATATATTATCCCTTCCCCTCTGTTGAGAGGGGGCTGTTCAATTTCAGAGTGCTAACAACCAGATGACTCCAAAGAGTGTAAATCCTTCCCTTCCTCGCCATTCATCTAGAACTGAAGAAGCTTCTTGGGACGAAAAGCAAAATGTTTTCGAAGGGAAAAAAAACACACAAGAAAATCCAGTTGCTTTTTGGAAAAGCACTTTTGGGATATACAGTCAAAAAGAGGATCAAGCTGCTCACACAAACCCTCTTCCAGTGTTTCCCTGCCAAAGATAGCAGCACTTTCTGCCTCTACAACAACAGTAATATTGCAAAGACAGCCATTGTGGTCTAGTGTTTAAGGTGTTGGACTAGAACAATAGGAATCCCAAGTTTCTAGTTCAGGGGTGTCAAACTCGATTTCATTGAGGGCCGCATCAGGGTTGTGTTTGACCTTGGGAGGCCGGGTGGGCATGGCCAGCTCGACATCACTCATGTCGGGGGCGCCTGTGGTGGCCAGGTGCTTCCCTCAGACCCTCCCTCGCTGTCATTATAATCTTCCTTCCTTCCTTTTCCTCCCCTCTTCATTCTCCTTTCTTCTTCCTTCTCCTTTTTCCTTATTTTTCCTTCCTTGCCTTCTTTTTCTTTGTCTTTCCTCTTTCCCTTTCTCCTTTCCTGTCCCTTCTTGCGTGCTCAAAATGCAACAGCCTCCTGCAACCCCACAGCCCGACCCACCCCCTCCTGAGCTCCATTTTTGCTGGCAGAGGGCTGCAGGAGGCCGTTGCAGCCAAAAACGGGGCCTAGGAGGGCCATGCACAGTCCTCCCAAGCTCTGTTTTTGCTGGCAAAGGCACTGTGGGCCAGTCCTTTCCAGGGTGGTACCGCAGGCCAGATCTAAGTACCCCGCTGGCCAGATCCAGCCTACGAACTTTGAGTTTGACACCCCTACTCTAGTCTGTCCTCAGCTATAAAAATTCCTCAACTGATTTTGGGTGAGTCTTAGTGTTGCTTACCTCAAGAGGATTGTTGGAGGAATAAAACTAAGAACTACCTGTTCTTTTTGTAATATTTCATCCAGTTTTAGTCACCACAATATAAAAAAAGGATGTTGAAACTCTAGAAAGAGTGCAGAGAAGACTAACAAAGATGATTGGGGGACTGGAGGTTAAAACGGTGGCAGGAACTGGGTATGTCTAGTTTAATGAAAAGAAGGATTAAGGGTGACATGATAGCAGTGTTCCAATATCTCAGGGGCTGCCACAAGGAAAAGGAGGTCAATCTTCAAGCTGAAGGCAGGACGAGATGGAATGGATGGAAACTATTCAAGGAGAGAAGCAACCTAGAACTTAGGAGAAATTTCCTGACAGCTAGAACAATTAATCAGTGGAACAACCTTCCCCCAGAAGTTGTTAGTAATCCACTGGAGGTTTTTAAGAAGAGATAGGACAACCGTTTGCCTGAAATGATATAGGGTTTCCTGGTTGAGAAAGGGGGTTGGACTAGATGACCTCCAAGGTTCCTTCCAATTCTGCTATTCTGTAATCTTCTCCTTCCACCTATCAGCTTTTTGATGGTCACTTTGACACCAAGATAGGACCTAAAGTTGACAGCGAGAGCTATCAGCGGATTGCCACGAGCATTGGATGTGCCACAAACAACATACTATTCTTGACGGACGTCACTCAAGGTAATAAAGCTAGTGGGTGATCCCTGGTGTGGTGAGAAGGTACATGTCTAATTGGTGCTAGTGGCAAGATGAGCGCACGCGTCCTAAAGGTCAACAGCAGTGCGGAGCAAAGTTTTGCAAAAATAATTGTCTTATGTAATTCCCCTGTTCGGGAATAAGAACTGCAGAGGAGATGCATTGGATTTAAAACTGATATAGTTTAATGTTTGACACCACCAGGTGGAGTTTGGAAACCTCTGTCCAGGCTCATGATTTTAAGGCAACCACAATCCACTAAAGTCTGCTGTGTTACTTCCAACACTGTTGGAGTTAGAAATTGCCAGGAAAAGAAAAAGAAGGGGGAATATCCCTATTTTAATTCATCCCACATTTTCTTAAAAAAACTGACTTGCAGAGGTGGTATTCAGCCGGTTTAGACCAGTTCACCCGAACGACTAGTGGAAATTGCGGACAGTCAAAGACTATCTGTACATGGACCAAACAGGTGATACCCCGGAAGTAGACAGTTCAGTGTTGTCCGATGAGCCACGGTGGCGCAGTGGTTGGAGTGCAGTACTGCAGGCTACTTCTGCTGACTGCCAGCTGCCTGAAATTTGGCAGTTCGAATCTCACCTGGCTCAAGGTTGACTCAGCCTTCCCTCTTTCCGAGGTGGGTCAAACGAGGACCCATTTTGTTTGGGGCAAGAGGCTGACTCTGTGAACTGCTTAGAGCGAACTGTGAAGCGGTATGTAAGTCTTAGTGCTATTGCTATTGTCTAAATGAGCCTCGCTTTGTGTCCTTTAGAAGCAGATGCTGCCGAAGAAGCAGACATGCATGTAGCTGTAGTGATCCGGCCGGGCAACGCAGGACTGACAGACGACGAGAAATCATACTACAGACTCATAACCTCTTTCAGCGAACTGTTCCTGCCGTCCTCTGCTTAACATTTGCACCTAGGATTAAGGAAGGGATGCGGAAAGAGAGAGGAGCAGCTGAGAAAATCATCCTTACCGTTTTACTGTCGTTCCTGCCGGCGATGAAGAGTCCCGAAAACAGAACTATGGGGCGCCTGACTCCCCTCCCCCCCGCCCCGATGACTCAAAATTGAACCCGATGGAAAATTTGCCCGTTCTGTGTTGGTAGACGAGTGAAGCTCTCAAGGGGTTGACTTTGGTTTTTCTTTGGATTGGCAAACAAGAGTCAAGAGATGCAACTCCAACGAGAAGACCCTCCTGTCTTTTTGAGGTCAACCGGTGGGGTGCAAAGCCCACCTCCCATTCAGTTCAAAGGGCCCAGCATTAGAGACTTTCCTTAGGGGATGTTCTCTTGGGCGTATCCTACAAACTCCCCTCTTTTCTTGGCGTCACACTTGATTGCAGGATTTCAAAGTCTTTGGTGCTTCTTGTTTGTAGTGAACGTAAGGGAAATCCAGACTATTTATAGTTGAAAAATGTTGCAAGCTGAGCTCTCTGAATTGATTGGTCCTGGAAAGGGAAGCAAAAAGCAGCACGGGGCACCATTAACTAAATCAAAAATGCAAGCTAGTCAGAACATCTGTGCCAACTGGAACATGTTTGCATGTGGAAGGCATGATTGATCCTTTGTCGCAAGAGTTGCATGAGTCCTCAAAGGTGGTCCTACTTAACCTAAGGGGTTATTTTTTTCTCCGTGGGAACAAATTGCTATAAAATTGCATTTTAAATCCTGCAGGTTAGTACTTCACCTATTGCACTTGAAGGTGTAACGGAGACCTTTAATTGTTTTGTGGGGCTTCACTTCTTCCTTTTACGTGCAGCATTTCAAGAGGGGTAAACATGTCTCAGTGTCCACCCCCTCCTCCTTCCCATTTGGTTGATTTTTTTCCAAGGCTCCCCAGCGTTTCAGCAATCCAAAATGGAAGTCCTGGTCTCTTCAGCATGTTACACATTTTATGTTCTGCTAGAAGTAATACTTTGTCTCCTCAAACCCTGCTCCTTTTCACTAATGATGGAAGGGGAACAATCCCCAATTCCTATTGAACGGAACTCACGCCAATATTGTTTTTTTCCATTCGGCCAACCTATTTAGGAGTTACAACCAGGGGTGGGCTTCAAAAATTTTAGCAAGGGGTTCTCTGCCCGGTTGCTGGGTGGGTGTGGCCTAGTCTGCCTCCTGCGTTTTTGCCCGCCTCGGGATCCGGAGGCTTTCCTCGAGTCTCCGGGAAGGCGAAAACAGCCTCCACAGGCTCCGGAGGCCCTCTAGAGGCCAGAAACAGGTCCCTTTCCAGCCTTCCGGTAGGCCAATTTTTCACCCTCCCTGAGCCTGTGCGAGCACCCTGCATCCATTACCTGCATCCAAAATGAGCCGCATGGGGACTCCTGGGAGGGATGGGCGGGGCCAGCCAGGAGTGGGATTTGGGGGGTTCTCCAAACTGCAAGAATCTTAGCTAGAAGTTCTTCCGAAGCCCTGGGACCCCCCCAGTAGCCTTGCTAGGAAATGGGCCTATTGTAACAACTGCAAAGCTGGATAAAGTACTGAAATCATTAAGATGTCGTCCCAATTTAACTGGAAATGTCCAGAGAATCTAGTAGGCTGCCTGGAAGGGAACGAACACACAATATCTTAATTCCAAAATTTGATGAACTTTGAAGTCTTAACAATGGAACAAGCACACAATATCTTAATTCCAAAATTTGATGTCCTCTCGGTTAGGTATGTTGTGGGCAGCCCTCCCAGGACTTGAAGATGTTGTTAGAATTGGCCTTGCAGTTCTGTTCCAGGGTTTGGTGTGTTACACACAAACAAGTAGCTGATCCTCAGAAATCCACTATACAATCCATGTAGGAAAAGTTAGGCACGGTATTAAAATTCTCATGTATTCAGCTTACAAATCTTTCCCAGCCTGGATGCTAATGGAGAGTGGCTCCATATTACCGATTTAGTCAATGTCAGCCTTGTGGTGTATGTCTTGCCTTTAAATAAAATCTACGACTGAAGTAGAAGACTTGTGTCTAAAAGTAGCTTCAGCTTAGGTTGTTGCTGTTCTCACCTAGGCTTCCTGAGAAAGCATAAATCACAATCTTCGTCCCAAAACCTCTCTTTTATTTAGACGGCTGTGAATTATGTATTCACAGTCCGCAATGCTTCACAAACAGTCTGAAGATTCCGACAGATGTCTGCTGGAGTTGCCACAGTCTTTCAGGGGAATGTTGATAAACACCCACTTTATCTCCCTTGGAATGCTGCCAGAGACCTAATTGCCAAACTTAGCACAGAGTCAAACAGAACTTTTCAAAGCTTGAACCAACCAGATGAACTAATTGCTTCCTACAAAAGCTCACATTCGTTCCTGTTTTATGTCTTATGAGAGGGGCCAATCACCTCCAAGCCTTAATCCCGAGTCGACCCTGATTTCTCAGCTGTTCTTTTCTTCTGGCAGCTCTGCACATGCGCACAGTAGGAACAGGCTCCTGCTGTTCTTCTGCCTCGCTGATGTCAGACTCCAGAGGCAGCAAATAACTACCAGATGCCTTGGCCCTCTCTGTCTCCGACACAGAGCCTTCGTCAGAGCCTTCCCCAGACTGGCCCTGTTCCTCCCCAACCCCCTTCACTGTCCGACTCTGCTGCCAGCTCTGCTGGCCACTGGCGGGCCACAACAGCTGCCCATAAAATGTCCGTTTGTGAGGGGGGAAATCAACTTTTATTTTTTACTGCTGATAACTCGTTCAATCTCTTTCCAGTTTCCAAGATATGCCAACAAAGACAATCCTGTCCAGATCAAGGAATTTTCTGCCTTGTAGCTAAACCTGTAGGTATTTAATTCAGATTTTCCTCAGGCATGTGTCCTTTACTGAGGCCCAGATCCAGATCAATACAGGTAGTCCTCGATTTACAACAATTCATTTAATGACCGGAGTTACAACAGCATTCAAAACAGTGATTTTTCCCATTATTTTTCACACTTAGGACCATTGTAGTGTCCCCATGGTCGACGTGATTTACATTCAGATATCTTGACAACTGGTTCATATTTATGACGGTTGCAATGTCCCAGGTCATGTGACCATCTTTGGCGACCTTCTGACATGCAAAGTCAATGGGGGAAGCCAGATTCACTTAACAACCGTGTTACTAATTTAACTATTGCAGTGATTTGCTTAACTAATGTGGCAAGCCATAAAATGGGACAAAACTCAACCAATTTCTCACTTAGCAAGTTCCGGGCTTAATAGTGGCCATAAGTCGAGGACTTCCTATATTACTTACTTCTTGCTCTGTTCTTCTCCTTTCCTACTACAGAGCTTAGGAAGAAAAGAGTGCAAATACAGATGGTCCCCACCTTACAATTACAATTGAGCCTGGAATTACAGCCATAAGTCATGCTAAGTCGTTAAGTGAGCCATCATAGGACCATGGATCAACCTGATTTTACATTTTTGCAGCCTCGGCAGTCATTAACTGAATATCATCATAGATGTTAAACCATTGTGTTGTTTTTTTTGCCAGAAACAAGTAAATGCCAGTTTCCACCAAAGAATATTGTAAATACGAAAATAAATGAATAAAATTGCAGTCATGCGGCCACAGGTACTGCAAACGGACATAAATGCGAGCAGTTTGCCAAGCGTCCAAAATATAATCCCGTGACCAGAGAGAGCAGCCATTGAAACTGAATTCAGGTCATAAAGTCCATTACAACTTTGAATGGTCAGTAAGTGACCAGTTATAAGTCAATGACTAACTGTACATTCCCCATGGAGAAAAACGTAACTTTCATATATTTCCCTCTACCTTTAGTTTTAGCTGGATTACTTCTGGATAATTGGTCTCTTCCCTGCATGAACACAGGTGTTTCTGTACGTATTTGAGCAACAAAGCTATTCTCGTAGGCTCCTCTGAATATTTTTAATTGCTTGGCATTTGGGCTCAGCTTTATAAAGCAGGCAAGGATATAAATATGTTGTGTAGGTGCAAGCACAAAACAATGCCCATGCTTTCCATAAAAGAAATTTATTTAGTGGTCACGTGTCAGTATACAGTTATGAAGTCTTTGCTCAACCATATTGAAAAATGTGCCGTAAGAAATACTTAAAAGGTATTTACACTCTTATCGTGAAAAAGAGTTGGCTTGCATATTCAATGGAGAGAGAGGAAATGTTCACAAAACAATTTTTTCCTCCCTTTCAGGAAAAAAATGCAAAATATAAATGATACAACATAAACATTTTTTTAAAAATTCACAATGAACTATTTACAGTAAAACCCATTCTAACAGAAACCCATTTAGCTGCTTGTTGGTGGATTTCTGATATTTTCAACCTTTTCATAACTGCAGATGCACAGCTGGTTTGGATTCCTCTACAGCTGGGGTAAGCAACCTGTTACCCACCAGATGTTTGTAATATAATCTCTTGCTGTTGGCCATCCTGTCCAGAGCTGATGGGAAAATGAGTTCCAAAACATCTGAGCATATTCTCTTACTTAACAGCCACTCTTAAACCCGTCTACTATAGAAACACTTGTGTATTTTACAATTCTGTGTGCGTTTATGTCCTACGTTCAAAACCATTACCACTTTGACAGAGTCTCCTATTTCTAATTATTAAACTTAAGCTTTTCACCTAATTCACTGCTCTCTCCGTTAAACATTTTCTGACTCCTAGTTCAAGCATTCATTATCTCAATCGAGATTCTGGCCCAATTCTTGAAATTTAATGTTTTGGACTTAATCCAATTGATGTTCAAGACTTACTCTGATGCAAAGGTAGAAAGGATTGTGTGGCGAATAATTTCACCCCAAAAGTCTATGCCAGGGGTGTCCAAACTTGGCAACTTTAAGACTTGTGGACTTCAACTCCCAGAATTCCCCAGCCAGCTCTGCTTGAGTTGAAGTCCACCAGTCTTAAAGTTGCCAAGTTTGGACACCCCTGGTCTATGCCTTCAAATGTAGTGATTTGATTATTCCATATGGCAAATTAGCAACTTTTCAATTGCCCCTCTACAAGCTCCTTGTTATTGCTACTTGGTGAAGTTCCAACCTCTGCTGATTTTTTTGCCACTTCAAGCCACGTTACACTTTTCTCCTTAAGTAACAGTTCTATCTCACAGGTTCACATTGGCGTATCTAGTCTTAAAATTCCAGCATAGAAACATCTTCCAATCTCTGAAAAAAAGATACGTTAAATGTACAGGCCATACATGGGGAAAAGAAAAGTCATATGCAACTTGGAAAAATTGCCTAGAAAGAGGATTTTGCAGGAGAGGCCCTTGAGATTCCTGCCTCTCTGCCAATATTAAAGGCTCAGAAACAATCTTATCCTATCCCAATCCTAACAAGCCCATCATCCATTCACTGGGCCCCAGAGGGAAGCCGCATAAAAATGTCCCTGTTTCTTTGTGTTCTTGTTCCCCAAGTCAGTGAGAAGTGAACCTGTTTTCACTATAAAGGGCGGCAAAAGCACCAGGATATGGGAAGGCAATCAAAGGCCTGATTTTTGTGAGGTCAAGCACCATCTGCTCACTCGGATGGCCCAGGCTGCAGTAAAATTGGACAGTCTGAAATGCAAAAAATGGCAGGGGAAAGATAAGATTGCACCTCAGCATAACAACTGACCTCATAAAGTCAGTAACAGAGGAAAGTGGTTTGCAAACCTCCAGAATAATCGACGTGGGAACTGTAGGTTCCATGGCCAAATGTACAGGTTATAGTAAAGTTTATACACACACAATGGTCTGCAAGATACTAGAGGTGATATTGCAATCCTAACCCTGTCACACGCACAGCCTGTCTTCTGTATGGTGTGTGCATAATAGATACCAGATGCAGCTTGCAACTTGACACTTGGACAACTCGATGCCCTATGATATGTCCACAGACCATGGTTGCTGCGTAATCCTGGTCTTATTGCAGGTAACATGACCCTCCCTTTCCGTTTTTTATAGTCACTCAAGGTGCAACTGCATATACTGTATAGCAATTGTTCATGGTTCTCTGCTACCTCTTTTGCATAACATAATATAATGCAAAATTAATAAGTTCTTTCAGCCAGTCGCAAGAGAACTATGGGAAACAAACCTAAACCCAACATCTCATACCGTGTTATAAAATGCCTTAAGCAAAAAAAAAAGGAGCAAAGAGGTAGTGTGGACAAAATGTTTCAAACTGAGCCATTTGGTGGACCGAGCATCCTGTGCTAAAAGAGCAACCATTATCCTAAGCAAGACTTGGACTGTTTTGAACATTGGGCGAAATGTGCCAGCAATGCTCTGCTTTTTGAGCCCAGAAAACGTGGAGGAAGTTTTTCACTTGAAACAGCCGTTTTGCATTTGAGGCAGAATGTCCTGAAAGGGGTGGGGTTGTTGTTTTTTCCCTCCCAAAAGGAACTGGACTTTGAAGATGTTTCGCTTCTCATCCAAGAAGCTTTTTCCGTTCTGACTGAAGAACTGAAAGGAACTGAAGTCAGAACGGAAGAAGCTTCTTGGATGAGTAGCGAAACATCTTCAAGGAAAAACAAATGTCCAATTGGGACAACCATCATCCAGGTGATGGAGAATCTCCACTGAGAATTTTGAGGCAGGATGTATGTGCTCAAACCGAAAGAGATTCAGTTGGAAACATTTTTTTTTTAAATCCATGCAAAGAGGCATCTAGTTCGTTCTTCGGAAGAAAGTTTGGGCGATTGCAGAGAGAAATTAGCAAAAACAAAACAAAAAACAAAAAGACTAAATCACAGTAAATGAAAGGGGCTGTTGAGTTCAATCCTTTGACATCAAACATCATCCGCCTGGTCAGTTTGGGAGTTGGGTTACACCTGATCTGTTTGATACTCGGAGGCTTCAGAGAGGCTTTCGGAGAAGCTGAGGAAATTCTCTTGGTACTCGGAGCAAATGATCTCGAACCGGTAGTGTCTGAATTCTACCGCGAAGGAGCCGAAGAAACATAGGAAGCACATCACCATTCCCCACTGGATCCGTGACGCCTGCATGTGCAACTTAAACTCATTCATCAAAATGAAATCTGAAGGAGGGTCAAGGAAAAGGCACAGAAACATACACAGCAAGAGGAGCAAAATGACATGGGCACTGAGAAAAGTGATTTATGACCATTTTTCACACACTGTTGCAGCATCCCCATGATCAAAAAAGCCAACACAGTCCTAGGCTGCATCAACAGAGGGATAGAATCAAGATCAGGTGAAGGGCTAATGCTACTTTATAATGCCTTGGTAAGGCCACACTTGGAATACTGCATTCAGTTCTGGTCGCCACGATGTAGAAAAGATGTGGAGACTCTGGAAAGAGTGCAGAGAAGATCAACAAAGATGATTAGGGGACTGGAGACTAAAACATATGAAGAACGGTTGCAGGAACTGGGTATGTTTAGCTTAAGAGAAAGAAGGACTAGGGGAGACATGATAGCAGTCTTCCAATATCTCAGGGGTTGCCACAAAGAAGAGGGAGTCAAGCTATTCTCCAAGGCACCTGAGGACAGAACAAGAAGCAATGGGTGGAAACTAATCAAGGAGAGAAGCATCTTAGAACTGAGGAGAAACTTCCTGACAGTTAGAACAATTAATCAGTGGAACAGCTTGCCTCCAGAAGTTGTGAATGCCCCAACACTGAAAGTCTTTAAGAAGATGTTGGATAGCCATTTGTCTGAAACAGTATAGGGTTTCCTGCCTAGGCAGGGGGTTGGACTAGAAGACCTCCAAGGTCCCTTCGAACTCTGCTATTGTATTGTATTGTATTGTATTGTATTGTATTGTATTGTATTGTATTGTATCACACGATCAAAAGTCAGGAGCTTGGCAACCGGCATGTATTTATAAGGATTTCAGTGTCTCGGGAGGGGGACGGGGGGGATGGGGGACATGTGATCACTTTTTGTGATCTTCCAATCACATTTTCTTAAGTTATTAAGTATTGTAAAATACAAAATACAAAAAGAAATAAGAGGACAACGTGCGGGAAGGGAAAAGGAAAGAGAAAGAAAAGTGAGGAAAGATAGGAAAACTTTTTGTGATCTTCGACAAGTCAATGAGGAAGCCAGATTCACTTAACAACTGTGTTACTAACTTAACAACTGCAGTGATTCACTTAACAACTGTGGCAAGGTCATAAAATGGGGCAAAACAACTCTCTTGCTTAACAACAGAAATAGTTGGCAGAATTGTAAGCTCTATTTCGTATTGCTTATTCAACCAAGGATTGCAACTTCATTAGTCACGAGAACAAAACCAGATCAACCTAAGGTAAGCAACTGGAAATGTTATTCCTGGGCTGATAAGATTCGTACATATATTGCTGCTTGTGTTTTCCCCCCCACAGTATATATATTCATTAACACAAAGATTAGATATCGCATGTTACAATAAAGGTAAGTTTCTCAGGAAGACGAGGCGTATGCCATTAGACTGATTGTGATTAGGGTAGATGATTAGGGTAGTGTTTTGCACAACCCTGAAGTTCTACAAGAATTTGATAAGATATAGCTTATGTGGCAGATTAAGGGGGTAAAAGGATGAATAAATAAGTCATCTCAAACACAGCCATTTTTTTAAATCTTCAGAGTTTGTCTCTGGTGTAGGCAATCTGGGGGAAAATTTCTTTCTAACTATCAGATTCCACAGCCTAAATAGGTTTGGAAAATATTTGACATAAAGCATTAGATCTGGAATTTTTAATAGCATAAACCTATATTCAAGCCCTGCTTAAAAATGATCTCATCAAGAAAGAAACAGAATATTCCCTGTGGGTTATTTTCTCAAGCTGTAGGAAATTCCCAGCGGTCCATGGGTTGGCCTCCAGCTGTTTTTAGATTGAAATTTTCATAATTTCACAATACTGTCTTCCTGTTAGAATCAATTTGAGTTCAGGGCTGCGCATTTTCCATTCCTTTTCTAGGGAGAGAACATTCCACAGAAAAATCCAAATAGACTTTAGAAATTTAGATGCACATGAACATTGGAATGCTAAGAAAAATATCTAGCAAATTCATTTTCCATTGAATGATTAAACTATTAAACGCAGAGATCCTGTCTGTTCACTGCACTTCTCATGTGGATACACCTGTATTCACACAATGCGGACGGCCCCAAATGCTATCAAAGAATGCAAAAACATGTCCATGTTATTGCCACTCTATTGCACTGAACTTTTGACCAAGATTTCAGCTTACTCTGCCGTCCAAATGCTGTCCTTACTCTTCTTTCCTTATTTTCCATAAACCCTAAAAACAGTTTTTTAAGGTTTATGGAAAATAAGAGTTTCAAATCAAAATATATGGATTTATGTATAAATCTAGAATGGTGGATATTCCAAGCTTGGACAACATAGAGGTACCATATTGTACATCTAAGATTTTAATTGAACAGCTATGTGTGATGAACAGGGTAAGAATAAGGTTATAACATCTGCAAATTCATTAAGTGGACTTTTTTATATTGCACCGAAATCCCTGGTTTTCCAGAGTCTTTTTAAGAAGTAAATCAGTACATCAAAAACAATGTTTTTCAAACTGTGATGATGATGATGATGATAATAATAGAAGAAGAAGAAGAAGAAGAAGAAGAAGAAGAAGAAGAAGAAGAAGAAGAAGAAGAAGAAGAAGAAGAAGAAGAAGAAGAAGAAGAAGAAGATCACACTTGGGTACTTATAAATTCTACTAATAAATCCTTGTCTAGATTTATTATAAAAATGTTAGATAATTACAATAATAATAATGAAATGTTAATGGATAATGTTTAATTATTTTAGATGTGTTAGTATTGCTGAAAGCAATTGGATATAAGCACGAGGTTTATAGAAATAGCTAATGAATGCCAGTATATGGTTGTGTCTTTAAATATAAATGATTCTAGATAAAAGCACGTTTAAACAATTATAGTTAAATGAGAATGATGGTACATTGATGGTAAAATACATAAAGATTTTTTATTTAAAATGTACAATCCAATATGAATGAAGTATAAAGAATGATTGTGGTAGTAACGCACGAAATTTATTTGTAACCAATTGACATGCTTTCTGGAAGATGTAATGAAGAATGTTTTGTGTGTGTGATTTGTTTAATTAAAACAATAAAAAAAATTCAAAAAAAAAAAGAAGAAGCTGCAAGAAGATCACACATCCTGGCTACAAACAATGGCATGACAAAATAGCAAGAATGGTTCATTGGAAGATCTGCAAGAAATAACATTTCCTGCAAGCAAAAAGTGGTAGTAAATGAAGAAGTTAAAGTGCTCCAGGACTTTAAAATTCAAACAAAGCATCTGGAAGGTAACATCCCCAATTTAGCAATTTTAGATAAGAAAGACAAAGAAGTCTGAAGATAGTGAACATTGCACTACCTGGAGATAGCAGAACAGAAAAGAAAAAATGGAGGGGTGGGGAGGAATCAAAAAATATAAAGGCCTGCAAATAGAAGTAGAACAACCATGGCAAAAGAAACAAATGTAGTACCATGAGTAACATGTGCATTGGATGCAATCCCAAAACATCTGGAGCACCAGTTAAACACCATCAGTCCAAAAAAATCACCATCAGTCAATTGCAAAAGGCAACTTTGTATGAACTGTTTATGACAATACCCTTTAACACAGGGGTGAAATCCATCAGGTTCTGACAGGTTCTGGAGAACTGGTAGTGGAAATTTTGAGTAGTTCGGAGAACCGGCAAATGCCACCTCTGGCTGGCCCCAGAGTGGGGTAGGAATGGAGATTTTGCTGTATCCTTCCCCTGCCTTCCCCACCAAGCCACACCATGCCCACCAAGCCACGCCCTTAGAACTGGTAGTAAAAAAAATTAAATTTCACCACTGCTTTAACATCATCACTGTGCAACCAACTATAATAATTCAAATGCAGCTAATTTTTAAGCACTAAAGCTTTGTTTCTTCAACTATTGAAACCTGGGAAATTTGAAAACCCCTAATCTGGGCCATTTGGCTTTAAAATGGGGTTTTCTCCAAACATCAAATGAAGTACATAAAAAAAAGCCACAGAACTGAATTTAGTAACCATCCAGAAACAGCTTATCAGGATGCAAGCTGGGTTTGTTTGTTTTTGTTTAAAGCAATACTTGCATTTTGAAAAGGATACAAAGGACTAGGCACAGAGTTATTGCCGCTGACAAAACCACTCGTGGGATTCCAGCTTTTCTACCTTCATTCTTCAGGTTTATTTTGAGGGTTAGTGCGGACTGAATCCAGCAGGCCATAGTGCCGAAACCAAAGGCCAAAAAGGTGCCAACGTTGTGTATTTCTTCATCATTGGAAAGCTAAAAAGGACACAAAACATGTGACTTTGGTTAATACACTCAGTTTAAAAAAAACACTCAGCCAACTTTCCCTAAGAATTCCACTTTCTATTGCTTAACTCAGAATGCCTTAATATATCTGCAGTGTGCCTTGGGACAGCTGAAGGTCTTTGCTTTCCATAGCCAAGAAATGTTTTGTTTATCTTTTGACTTCCAAACTGATCGATGTAATTCTCATTGAAATGACTGTAATTGAGCCCAGAATGATCATACTAAGTCATGTTGGTGATTAAGTCGGTCTCCAAGTGATCTATCCAATTTTATGACCCTTTCTTCCAGTTTAACATTTTATTGAGTTATAAAATATTGCGAAATACAAAATAAAATAGAAAAGCGGTGGGGAGGAAAAGGGGGGAAGAGCAGTGAGGAAGGATAAGGAAAAAGAAAAAAGAAAAAGTAACATTGAGACTTTTGAGTCTCTCTGTTTGTAAGGCCTTAACATCAAATCACAAACTTTTTGCTTTTTCATAATAAAAAGAACAAGCCATTTCTGTAATGATCCGTCAATCTAATCAGTAAAACAAAATATCAAAAGTTTCATTCTTCTCCACTTCAAGCACGAAGTTCAGAAGCGGATTTTTATGACTTTTTCTGAAGTAGTTGTTTAGAAAACAGGGCAGCCTTTAAGTGAATCCATTGCCTGCCGTGAATGTTTCTGCCCAAAACCAAAAGTTCAAAAACATTGTAAATCAGGGGTGTCAAACTCAAGGGCCAGATTTGGCCCACGGGGTGCTTAAAGGTGGCCTGCGGGGCTGGTCTGGAAATAAGAAAGGACTGGCCTGTGGTGGCCTCTGGCACCCAAAATGGAGTGCAGGGGGCCTGCCCATGGGCACACACACCCGTACCCCGTTTTGGCCAGTGAAGTGTTGCAGGAGGCCGTCCAGGCGGAAAATGGGGGACGGGGGCCCGTGTGGAAACACACACACACACATACCGTTTTGGCCGGCAGGATGCTGTAGGAGGCATCCGTTCTGTCTCCACCCACCCCGTCCGCCTGGCCCGCGGAGGAGAACTACAATCCTGATCCGGCCCTTGCAGAAATCCAGTTTGACACCCCTGTGGTAAATTGTGGTGACCGTAGGATGCTGCAAATGGCTGTGAATACAGGCTGGTTGCTGGTTGCCAAGCAAAAATAGGATCACATGACTAGAGGGGCAGAACTCAAATCTGGGTCATAACCTGGAGAAGCAACTGGTCATAAACGGAGGACTACCTACAGCTCTCACATATTTGGAGCTATGAGTTAAAGGATGTTGACATTCTTATGTCATTTCCGAAGAAGACCAAAAGAGATCACTGAGACAGTTCCATCTTTTCATCATCTCTTATCCCAGATAATGTAGGTACTAATTAGACTGAGGCTGCCTATGGATTCTAACTGCTCACCCTGAGCTATTAAAACTAAGCATATTTTATTTCAGATTTGCAGGTTTTCATCTCTTAATAGACCACAGTCCTAGTCTTGTGCAAATCCATCAATCTTGTTTCTCGGGCTCGTTTCTTATTTATTTATGAAGGTACCACTATCACAAATTTGCCAAATCTCTCAGCTGCCTGGAGCCAAAGAGGTAATACAGAAACATTTATGGCTTGACCCCCCAATCAAGATTTTGGCCCATGGAAATACAATTTAGGTACTATATATCCAGGCATGTTCAATGGATCCTGCCCTTCTGCCATATAGTTTTCCTACAGAAAAACTGAAGGAAGTTCAGAAAAGGGTTGTTTTGCTGAAGCGAGACAAACGTCACCCAAAAGATCTTGCTAAGCACCCAATTACCTTCACTGTCTAGCATAATGGCTTAGTCAATTCAGAAGAAAGCCATTTATAGGTAACTGGGACATTCATTAATTGGGACAGGAAAAAAGAGTTCTGGATGTAAGTCATAATTTGCTACACTACATTTCATTGAATAAACCATAATAGTTTATGCAAAAAGGAAAGCCTTAAGCCATGGCTAGATATAATGGTATGTGATCTTGGGAGACTGGGCAAAGAGTCACTGCCAAGGGAAAAAATAAAGGTTTTCCCTGTCTATTCATTTCTTCCTCTAGGGGGCGGTGCACATCTGCATTTCTTAGCAGAGAGAGCCAGTGTTGTCTGAAGACATTTCTGTGGTTATCTGGCCAGCATGACTCTATGACGAGGTGCACGGATAACCTTTCCACACTATTTATCTACTCACATTTGCATGCTTTCGAACAGCTAGGTCGGCAGGAGCTTGAGCGAATAACGGGAGCTCACCCCATCACATGGCACTGGGGACTCAAACCCAGACTGTCAGCTTTCCAGCTGATAAGCTCAGCTATTTTAACTCTCTGAACCATCGACAAGGGAATGGCCAGATAAAAACTCGCATAACCCACAACAGGATAGTTAGTGGGAGCAAGAGGCTCCGAAGAGATCCTTCCTAGTTTCTTTTTTTTTTAATTTTTAGTCTCATACACACATTTACAAGTATACATTCTCTTAGTTACTATTCTTATCACATTTTCACACTTTTAAACATTCATTTTTCCATATAAAAAATTAAAATATATAATCGGGATTGCTTTGCTTACCATCCTGTACACCTATTTTGTCTTACGAACACCCTACTTTCCTTTCCTTTCCTTTTCTCCCTCCATCCCTTCTCTAATTTCTTCTTTCCTCGTCTCCTTTCCCTTTACCTTCTTTCCCTTCCTCTCCCCTACTCTTCTCTACCTCTTCCCCTTCGTACCCTCTCTCCTCCTCTTCCTATCCCTCTCAATCTTCCTCTCCTTTCCTCTTTCTTCTTTCCCTCTCCTTCCCTCTCTTCTCCTCTCCTTCCTTTCCACTTCTATTGTTGTGGTTGTCTATTTTCCTCTTCCGTCTGGAAGACCCTTCCTAGTTTCTCAGGCTGTAAAGGAGGTGTGTGTGTGTGTGTGTGTGTGTGTGTGCGTGTGCGTGTGTGTTTGTGTGTGGAAGGACCGTACATTCAGACTTGCGAGATTCTCTCTACCATAAAGTTGAATTAACTCCTCTTATTTTAATAAAAGTTTTATTTTCAAACAAACACAAACACACAACACGTATAACATAAAAGCCTCTTCAACTACATACAGTGTGTCGATTGGTTACAAGGTCTTTCTGCATCCTTTCCATAGTCATCACTTGAATTTTATCAAAATTCACATATTGTCAATCAAGATATCTTTGTATACATTGTTATTATGCTTCCTTTGTTTGATTATCACTATTATCTCTCCATGTTAGACAAGGTATTCTAAATATATAACCATTAATATTATGATTTATTATATCATCTTCAATATATCCAATAATAAAGAGTTATTTTTTTATCCTATTCTAAGTCATTCTATTATTTTAGCATTGATAACATTCTCTAACAATTTTCAATTCCATGTTTTTTTCGCATTAGTATCATCAATCTAATATACATGTATACAAATTGTTATAATTATTAAACACCCATTAAGCCTAGCTATTATTACATCCTTTCAACATAAGGCATATTAAATTTGAAGTAAATTTATATTATGACATTTCATTACATCATCCTGAAATCATCCAATGATATTACATCTTTATATTCTATTCTATATAGAATTGTTTATCTTTTATAAAAAGGCTTTTCAACATCATCTCCATAATCCTCACAGTTTGTATAAAATTTCAGATTATCAATCTAGTATATATAAATGCTTTGTTATCATTATTAATCATTTATTTGACTATAGCTATTATTGCGTTGTACATAGCACTCAAAATTTAACTACATTTAACTAAATTTTATTGTGACATTTCATTTCATCATCCTGTATCCTTCCAGAAATAGTGTAGTCCAATATCTCTTGCCATTTGTAAAGTCTGTATTCTAAGTATTTTCTTGATAAGTCTTATGTGGACTTCTCTTAAGAACCTGTTGTTCATTGCATGCCTTATAAGGATTCGAAACCCTCTACCTGCTCCTTTTATCAACTTAACTTTTGTTATCATTAGTGCTTCTGCCGAGATCACTCTCATTATTTCTGCCGAATTAACTCCTCTTGTTGTTGATTCCTATCTGGTTTACCGCAGGAGATCAACACTAGGTTTATGTCACCCACGAATCCAAAAGCAACAAAATGATGTTACTGCAGAATGAAAGGTGTGACACCCCCACCCCCACCCCACCAGTAAGGAGGAGAAAACGAAATACCTGGAAATTGCCCAGAAGGGTCATTCCAAAAGAAGCCAAGCAAAAGGCCACCAAGCCACTGATATTGAGCCATGGTGTCAAAACCTTTGGCTTTAGCTGAATGAAGCGGAGGACAGATATGACCAGGGCTGAAAATAAAGAGAAAAAAATTGGTGACGCAGCTCTGCAATTTTAACTTCCACAATAAAATAAAAGCTATTAACGTCCATGTAAAGACCCATTTACAGGGATAGGTATTGTCACCTTCTTGCAAAACGATTGTTAGCAGAGGTTGAACAGCCCCGAAATGAATTCTCCCTTTAACTTTGTGGATGATTAAGCCAGTAATTAGCATCAGTTCCCCCACTCCTATTCCCATGGGATTAGAAATGTATAACTGAGTTTGCACACAAAGCTTAACTTGGTTTCTGAGTCAGCGTTTTTCTGCATTTATACGATTTTCTGCATTTATACTAAGCAAGTGGGCTTGGCTCACACATGCTAAAGAATGACCTAACTAAATCATGAACTAACCTGCTGTATGCTGTACGTTGCCCTGTCAGCTGACTTCGGCCTTCTTCAGGAGACTTTCCTGAAGGCTCCGGAGGGCAAAAAACGGCCCTACGGACAAACCGGAAGTCACCATTCCCAAACTTCTAGGTTCCCCATAGGGCCGTTTTTCATCCCCCGGAGGCTTCAGGGAAGCTCCTGAAGCTTCTGGAGGGCCTCAGGGGGAGGCAGGGGGATGCTTTCACCCTCCCCAAGCTCCTAGAAAGCCTCTGGAGCCTGGGGAAGGCGAAAAAAACATGTCAAAAGTGGGGGGGGGCACTGTTTGCCCGCGCATGTGAGCTGGGTCGCGCGCATAGCATTATGGGTGTGGCATACCCACACACGATCCCCCTGCGCTCTCCCCAGTTTTGGCACGGGAGCCAAAAAAGGTTAGCCATCACCGGTATAGAAAATTTATTGTTTATCTTAGCAATAATATGGCCCTGGTTCTCCTCCTCAGCCACTTTAAGTTATGTGGACTTCGACTTTTAGAATTCCTCATCCAGCATGGTTTGTATGCTCAAACTCTTTTTCTGAATATATGTACAGGTAGGTCTTGACGTACGACACTTCATTTAGTGACTGTTCGAAGTTGCAACGGCATTGAAAAAAAGTGACTTATGGCTCTTTTTCACACTTAACAACCGCTGCAGCATCCCCACGGTCACATGATCAAACCAACCGACTCGTGACGGTTGCAGCCATCCCCTTTTGCGACCTTCTGGTCAATGGGAAAGCCAGTTGTCAGTAGCACAACTGTTATTACTAACTTAACAACTGCAGTGATTCACCTAACATCTGTGGCAGCGGTGGGTTCCGGCTGGCACTACTGCCGGTTCACTCGTGTGCACGCTTCTCTCCTCGCACAACTGAAAAACAAGATGGCGCCGACGACAATGCTGACCGGGGAACCAGTTCAGGGGTGTGGCAGGCCTGGATCACTGCCAGTTCCAGCGACCCAGGCCGCCAAACCACTACCAGTTCAGCTGAACTGGTCCGAACTGGTAGGAACCCACCACTGATCTGTGGCAAGCAGATTGTAAAATGGGGCAAAACTTCCTTAACCACTGTCTCCCTTAGCAACTGACATTTTGAGCTCAATTGTAGTCATAAATTGAGGACTACCTGTACAGTACAGTACAGGGCTATGCTTTCCGGGATATAATTTCTAAGAGTCATTTCATTTTCTGCAAGAATAACCATAGGTTTGCGCCAATCGTAATAGTGAAGCTGCTTCACCTTCGGGACTAAGTATGGGGTCTTAAAATAATTAAACAGCCCTTGGAGCAAAACACTAAATACATATTTTCACGCTGGCAATGCAACTGATGAATGCTTATATTTATCAAACGTGTGGTTAATGTAGGAGTTAAAGGGGAACACACCCATCTAGGCCAACATCTTGTTTGCAAGTGGCAAGGCAAACATTCCTGAGAAGCTACGCAAGGAAAATAAAGAAAGAGTATTCCCCTTTTGCTCCTGCACTTAACACTGTACGACAGGCACGATATCTGAGAAATTAGAACGCCACAACTTGGCATTCATCCCTGAACACCTCCTGATGGTAAAAGCAGATCAACAACGGGCCTAATTTCTGAGAGTGGTAGTCAACTCCTTTCTTCTGGACATAGCCAAGCAGAAGGGCCACTTAGTGGGGATACTGAGCAAAGAGTTGGTCTCAGTGTCCTAAGATTCATTTGTGGTGGAGATATGGACCTTTGCTCTCTACCTCTGCCTTGTTGGCCCTTTTACTCTTACTACAAGATGATTCGTCAAGCCCTGGAAGATTTAACCAAGTTCGTTGTATTTATTTTCTACAATGACAATAAAGGCTATACCCGTGATGGTGAGCCTATGGCACATGTGCCACAGGTGGCAGGCGGAGCCATGTCTGCTGGCACGCGAGCCGTCAGCTCCAGGGCACATGCGCACACCGGAAGGCTGATTTTCGGCCTTCCGGAGGATCGGGGGAGGCCATTTTCTCTCTCCGCAGGCTTCAGAAAAACCTCCAGAGCACGGGGAAGGTGAAAAACATGCCCAATGGGCCAACTGGAAGTTTGGAAACGAACTTCAGATAGGCCTGTTGGGCCCGCTTTTCGCCCTCCCCAGGCTCCGGAGGCTTTCCTGGAGCCCGGAGAGGGCGAAACAGCCTCCCCTGGGGCCCCCGGAGGAAATACCAAGCTTAATTTGGAGGCGAATAATGCGCTGTGCATGGGGGGGAGAGCGTGGGGTGAGTTGTGCATGCATGCGCATGTGGAGGTGCGCTTTGCATTATGGGTGCTGGCAGACATGCACACTCTTGTACGCGCCCCCTCACATTTTTGGCACCCAACAACAAAGAGGTTCTCCATCCTTTGGCTAAATTATTTAGGTTCTTCAGAAGATTTAGAACTTTGCAGATTCATCCATACAAGAAGCATTACTCAATGAATTTCTTGTATCCAAACTTTTCTTCCCCTCTTGACAGAGAGGCTGGCAGGAGACATCATCATGGAGTTAAGCCCATCAAGTCTGCTCCTCTTCTTTCTCCTCACATGATAGGCACACTTGAATACGAAGGCATCAACAAGGCTTTATTGTGGTTACTATTTATTGTGGATACTATACTAAGCGCTTAGTATAATCCGTTCTCAGAATTATGAAAAAAAATATTATCTAAAATCTTTTTGTGCCTCTCTATAGGGGAAGAGTGACCAACAGCCCAGACAAGGAAGAGTTACGTATAAATTGTACTTTATTGCTGTTATTATATGCACACTCACATCTGTGAGATGTTCACACACATGCAGAGTCCTCAAACAACAGTCCATAAATGTCACATGCAAACCAATAATAATAACTGAAGATATGAGGTGTTTTTTTTAAATTTCACATACAAAAAAAAAACCAATATGAAGGCACTCATGGATCGACATTGAAATACTTAACAACACATTTTTATAGGTCTAGTTCCTGCTGAGGTAGTAAGCTTTAGATCTGATGGGGCTCCCCAAAAAAACATAATTTGGCAGTGTCTTCTCAACATTATTGCCCACCAACAAGCTATCCCTAATGATAGACGGAAGAATTTTCATCTTCTGTTTTAATTACCCATAATGCTTGGATATGATGTGATTCCAGAGCTTGGTGGAGCATTTTAAAGGGCAGCCAGCTCACAACAATCTGCAGAGAGATATTAAAAAATTTGACCACCTCGTACAGTAGGACAGGCCCAATTTTAAGCAAAGTGCCTAATTTTTGAGTTGAAAGATTCCAGATATTTTCACTCTACCCGGAATCTCTACCTATCCTCTGTAAGCTGAGGCTATTAGTATAGTATAATCTTTATTGTCACTGTACTTAAATACAATGAAATTGGTTAATATTAATATTAATAGGGACTGGATATAGTGTCCATTACCGATTATTGACTAAAGCCACACTAAAGTAATAATGTGTGAGGGAAAATGATAAAACTTAGACATGCTCACTTTCTCTTTTCTATGATAATTGGAGGATGTGATTTTAAGCCCAAACCCAACTTTACCACCTCAGAAAGAATTTAGCCCTTGTAGCTTGCTGCTCCCCAAGTCTGAATGACATGGATTTTGGCTGAAACAGGAGATTCTTTAGAAAGAATGAGAAAAGATTTAAAGTAAAAATAAGAAGCCACACATTCGTCATGCAACGCCTACCTAGGAATGCTGCCATGTTCATGACTTGGCTAAATACACAGCTCGCAGGAGGAGCATCACCTGCAATACTTCAAAAATATAATGTGTTTCATTGTAAATCTACTAAGCCTGCAACAAAGGTAAATAAATCAATTTAAAATAGCACAGGATGGAACAAGCCTTGTTGGGGGAAAGAAGAGAAAAGAGGGGACCAGAGAAGGACAAGGGGGTGATTACCTTATATATGGCGGCTTTAAAGACGTTGGTTTGCTGCTGGGATACAAAAGGAAAACTAATCACACCTAAGTCAGAATAACAACGTTAGTCATTTGGTGCTACTTGTTTTGCATCGAAATACCTAGTTTTAAGCAAATGATCTACTTTCAAAGAAGATGAAACAGAGCTCTGATTGCAATCTACCCAAAACATCTACAGCTTGTTTGTTTGTTTGTTTTGTTTGTTTTATTGGATTTATATGCCGCCCTTCTCCCAAAGGACTCGGGGCGGCGTACAGCATTAAAAAACACATATTACAAAAGTTAAAAGGAAATTAGAAACAATCCAAAAAAACAAACCCAATTAATATAACACTAACATTTTAAAAATGAGATAAAATTAACAGGCCAAGCCAGCTTGCTGGAAAAGCCAACTTTTTAGGGCGCGTCGAAAGGACCAGAGGTCGGGGATTATGCGAAGCTCCGGGGGCAGCTCATTCCAGAGGGAAGGTGCTCCCACAGAGAAGGCTCTCCCCCTGAGGGTCACCAGCCGACACTGCTTGACCGACGGCACCCTGAGGAGGCCAACTCTGTGGGATCGCACTGGACGGTGGGAGGCTACTGGTGGCAGTAGGTGGTCTCGCAGGTACCCTGGGCCTAAGCCATGGAGCGCTTTAAAGGTCATAATTAATACCTTGAATCGCACCCGGAAAACAACCGGTAACCAGTGCAGGCCGCCTAAAAGGGGTGTAACCTGGGAGCACCAAGGTACCCCCATGATAACCCGCGCGGCCGCATTCTGGACCAGCTAAAGCCTCCGGGTGCTCTTCAAGGGCAGCCCCATGTAGAGAGCATTGCAGTAGTCCAGTCTTCTACAGCAGTCTTCTCCAGTCTGGGGCATCTCAGCATGTGGACTTTAACTCCGAAATTGTCAGCAATGTTGAGGGTAGGGGAACTTTAGAAATGTGAGATGGGGGGGGGTTACTTTTCACCCTAAATAACAATTTCTAGAACTTCTGCTTCTGAACCCTCAGGAAATTCTTCTTATGAGGTACTCTCCAACTTTAAGATGCCCCAAGTCTCCTTCTGCCTTTGCTTCTCCCACCAGTTTCTACCCTCTTGAGAGCCGGTTTCCATTTTTAAATGTAGTTGTTTGGATACGTATCCAAACATGGAGAGCCATGATGCAAGGGCATACATCAAATAAGTCTTCTCATAAGGTGTCCTTCACAACAGCACTCAGAACGGGGCTTATAACTCGATTCTTCTCCCTGAATTGTGGGGTTATTGGTGGTCTCTGAGTTTGGTGGTTTTCTTGCAACAAAAGCCACCAAGTTCAACCATAATGTAAATATAAGGATACTATGAACAAATTATTATTGTTACAACTGTGAGTACAACTGTTATTACAGACTATCTCCCTATATCAGTGGTGGGTTCCGGATTCCATTCCAGCCCCGGTGTCACCCACATGGACGTGTGCTGCATGCACATGCGTCGTACTTGCCTGCGACGCTTCCGCAAACCTTTGCAATGCTCCAGCTGCTCGGCGGAGCAGTGCGCAGGCACCGTACACACCATGCTCCCGTGTGCAGAAGCGCCAAAAGCTTAAAGCACAGGTAAGCAGCTCGGGCAGGTGGGTGGGCCCTCCGGAGCACCGGAACGGAACGGTACCCAGTGTCCCGGGCAGGCTTCGGTACACCCTTACCGGGGCGTACCGCCTGCAACCCACCACTGCCCTATACTGTGATTCCATCTCTCCTTGTCCTCATTCTTCTTAGAGTTTCCTTTTTAAAATTTTCTATATTAATGCAGAGGTTACATGCTGGAGAGCAGGTTTACAAGGCGTGATGATAATCAAGACCAGCTCCATTCCTTGGGCTCCCATTTGGTAACTGGAACCTTGCCCCAAAAACAAACCGAAGAAGAAAAAAGTAGACTCTTATGTTCTAGGGCTCAAAAACCAGTGGTGAAATTCAATTTCTTTTACTACCGGTTCTGTCGGCATGGCTTGGTGGGTGTGGCAGGGGAAGAATACTGTAAAATCTCCATTCCCTCCCCACTCCTGGGGAAGGATATTGCAAAATCCCTATTCCCACCCCACTCTGGGGCCAGCTAGAGGTGGTATTTGCCGCTTCTCCGAACTACTCAAAATTTCTGCTACCGGTTTTCCAGGACCTGTCAGAACCTGCTAAATTTCACCCCTGCCCAAAGCTTGGAGAGGCTAGTGACCAAATGCACAATCAAATAAGCTGAACATCTAATATTTGTTTTCTTTTACTTTCAATGCACCCACCCTTGAGTTCTTTGCATTATATTGAGTTATTAGCAGAGAATAGGTTAACGCCCATGAAGTTCTCGGCTATGACTGGCAAGTGCTTCAGAGTCAGTTCCTCAAACTTCCTTATTCAAAGTGGACGGGAGCAAAATTATAGCACTTATCTGCAATTTTTTAAAGCAGCCATGTCTTTTTTCTGGGATCAGGCAACTAGCATCCCCAGGAAAGACATGGCTACTTTAAAGAGTTACGTGATAACGTTCGGAGACTTGTGTGTTTCAAACAGCTCTTGGGAATTAAATCCAAAGCACCGCATAGCCTTTTAAAAAACACTAACATATATACTGGAACTCAAGTTAATAAAAAAAAAAGGCTTATGAAAAGGGAAGCTAATTCTATTTTATTACACCAGTTGGTGGCCACAGAATAAAAGCTGCGTATATTGTTTTGGAAATGAACCCGGTGAAGCCTTCAAATGCCAAATAAGAAGAAAGGAAATAAATGTTTTTTTAAAATGCGTGTTTTACCTGTCTGGCGTATCTAGTGGACGGATTTTGTTGTCTTCTACTGCTATAAAATATCTGTCAAAAATAGGAAAGGAGAAGAATAGGAAATGTTAATACAATTATATCTCACAAAGAAAAAGGAAGGATATGTAAAGCTATTGGAACTAGGAGCTGGCAGGAAAGTATTTAGGAGAGAGTCAGGAAGAAGCATATGTGGGGGAAAAGTGATGGACTGAGAGGCAGGAAAAGACCAAGAAAGTTACATTTGGGTGGAGTTGATAAATTCCTCTAAAAAGAGGAAGACGAGAAGTTTAAAGAATTAAGGACAATTACAGGTAGTACTCGAGTTACCACCACAACGGAGCCCAAAATGCATGTTGCTAAATGAAACATTAGTTGAGTTTTGGCCCATTTTACGACCTTCCATCGTTGTTCAATGAATCGCTGCAGTTGTTAAGTTAGTAACAGGGTTGTTAAGTGAATCTGGCTTCCCTATTGGCTTTGCTTGTCAGGACGTCACCAAAGGTCACCAAACATGACCCCAGGACATCGCAGCCATTATAAATATGAGTCCCTTGCCAAGCATCTGAATTTTGATCTTGTGACCATGGGGATGCTACCATGGTCGTAAGCGTGAACAAAGGTCTTCAGTCACTTTTTTCAGTGCCCTTGTAACTTCGAACGGTCGCTAAATGAACTGTTGTAAGTCGAGGACGCCCTGTAATGAAGTGGCACATGGGTGTTATAAAAACTAGACTAACTAAAATAAATGGAAAGATATGGAGATGTATAAGGTAAAGGTAAAGGTTCCCCTCTCACATATGCGCTAGTCCTTCCCGACTCTAGGGGGCGTTGTGCTCATCTCTGTTTCAAAGCCGAAGAGCCAGTGCTATCCGAAGATGTCTCCGTGGTCATGTGGCAGGCAAGACTAAACGCCGAAGGTGCACTGAACACTGTTACCTCCCCACCAAAGGTGGTCCCTATTTTTCTACTTGCATTTTTTACGTGCTTTCGAACTGCTAGGTTGGCAGAAGCTGGGACAAGTACAGATATAATATAATAGTAGAGTTGGAAGGGACCTTGGAGGTCTTCTAGTCCAACCCCCTGCCTAGGCAGGAAACCCTATACCGTTTCAGACAAATAGCTATCCAACATCTTCTTAAAGACTTCCAGGATTGGGGCATTCACAACTTCTGGAGGCAAGCTGTCCCACTGATTAATTGTTCTAACTGTCAGGAAATTTCTCCTCAGTTCTAAGTTGCTTCTTTCCTTGGTAACGGGAGCTCACTCTGTTATGCGGCGCTAGGGATTCCAACCACTGAACTGTTGACCTACTGATCGACAAGCTCAGCATCTTAGCCACTGAGCCACCGTGTCCCGTACAGTACACCGTACACCGTGTACAGTAGTGAAGTTATAGATAGGTTCTCTTTTTTCCTATGTCATACTTCAGGTTTCTCAGCTTCATAATTTATTACTTTTTACTTTCATCCTGCTCTTGCATAACACTGATTTCCCCAGGGAAAAGCCATGAGCTGTCAAGGAAAGCCATGGCTTCCTGTGACTTCCTTTGACAATCAAACACAGAATAAGCTCTAATTTACTATTAAGGAGTCTTTGCTCTATTGTTTGCTTCTGCTTAAAACATCTAGCCATCTTGGGAAAATAGGTCAGTAATAACATCTGCTGACAACTTATGATAGAAAATGTGATTTAGATCTCCTGACTAACCTTTTGCATACTTCCCAGGGTGGCAAACCGTATCCAGATAAAATATTGCATAAGGTAAAAATTGTAAATTAAACAATGCAGAACAGAACATGTTTTCCAGTTTTGCTTATGTTGCATAACTTTGCACATTACCATCACATTTGAATTGCAGACAAGGTGCTTAATTTCTTGCATATGTTTGCATGGTTTTTGTCAGTGGCATTGCTTATATTGGCAAGGCAATATTGTTCAACCTCAATACACAACAGGCTTAGGAGATGCTAATTTTGCATCGGAATTGCAAAAATATAAAGACACAGACTGGGGGATCCACAGCCCTGGGATCTTGACTGAAAACACTTCCAGGCAAATGTATTATGCAACCATTTTACCTCATTCAAAGAAAGTTATCTCATTCAAAGAAAAGCATTCCAAGAAAGAGATTTGATTATAACAATGTTGATTGGGTAGAATGGTGCTTGTGGTGGCAATATTTTCAGTCAAGATCTGCTGGAAACAGGTTGTGACTTCTATTATTTGACAGACCTATTTTGGGTCAAATAATCTTCCTTCCAGAAACTACAGCAAAGGGTACTTACACAATCCACAGTCCCGATGAAGTAAACAACGTCAAGACAAGCGGTAAGAACATCCATACACTGCATTTCTTCCCATCCATGCCTGAAAACAAACAAGAAAATAGGAAATGAACTAAGCTATGTTGAATGGAAGTTGACAAGCTCATTGGCTGAAGACATATTTTTTTGCTAAGCACAAAGAAAGTCTTCTCCATGTAGAAAAGAAGGACTAGGGGAGACATGATAGCAATGTTCCGATATCGCAGGGGCTGCCACAAAGAAGAGAAAGTCAAGCTATTCTCCAAAGCACCTGAGGGCAGGACGAGAAGCAATGGGTGGAAACTAATCAAGGAGAGAAGCAACTTAGAATTGAGGAGAAATTGCCTGACAGTTAGAACAATTAATCAGTGGAACAACTTGCCTCCAGAAGTTGTAAATGCTCCAACATTAGAAGTTTTTAAAGAACATGTTGGAAAACCATTTGTCTGAAGTACTGTAGGGTTTTTTGCCTAAGCAGGGGGTTGGACTAGAAGACCTCCAAGGTCCCTTCCAACTCTGTTATTCTATGATTCTAGAATATGAATGATGCAGCTCTTTGCCCATCTTGCTTCTTTATCTCATTGGGATCTCCTTTTCCCCCCCTCTCTGGAGCGATGTGATGTGATTTTATCTGATTCTGTGCAGATGAGGAAATGGGGCCGTGTTGTTATGATTATTATTTTTATTTATTTGTATCCCACCTTTATTATTTTTACACATAACTCAGGGCAACAAACATATCCAAACATACCTTCTTCCTCCCATTTTCCTCACAACAGCAGCCCTGTGAGATGAGTTGGATTGAGAGAGAGTGACTGGCCAAAAGTTACTTAGCTGCCTTACATGGCAAAGGTGGGACTTGAACTCACAGTCTCCTACTTTCTAGTCTGGTGCCTTAACCACCAAACCAAACTGGTTCTTAAATTAAAAACACAAAGCATCATAATCTGGTTGCTCAAACCTCTACCTGGACACTATAATCCAGGGGTGTCCAAACTTGGGAACTTTAAGACTTGTGGACTTCAACTCCCAGAATTCCCCATGCTGGCTGGGGAATTCTGGGAGTTGAAGTCCACAAGTCTTAAAGTTCCCAAGTTTGGACACCCTTGCTATAATCTATCCCAGTGTTTCTCAGCCTTGGGCATTTAAAGATTTGTGGACTTCAACCCGCAGAATTCTCAAGGTTAAAGTCTACCTATCTTTAAGTTGTTAAACTTGAAATAGACTACTCTATCCATTCTCAGCATTTATCTTCCATTCCCCAAAACTGGAATGGAGAAACATCATGCAGGAATTAATTAATTTCAGATGTAAATGATGGGGAAAATATGAGAAGGACTCTTTCCAACCAGGGAACTTCCCGCCTTGATTACTGCCTTGATTACTGCAATGCTCTCTACATGGGGCTCCCCTTGAGATGCACCCGAAGGCTCCAGTTGGTTCAGAATGCAGCCGCGCGGACAGTTATGGGGAGTACCAGGTACTCCCATGTAACACCACTTCTGCGCGAGCTGCACTGGCTGCCTGTGGCTTTTCGAGTGCGTTTCAAGGTGTTGATTGTCATCTTCAAAGCGCTCCATGGCTCGGGACCTAGCTATTTGCGAGATCGCATTCTACCCCATACATCCCTACGACCAATCCGCTCACACAGGGAGGGTCTACTCCGGGTACCTTCCGCTAGACAATGCGGGCGGGCGGTGCCCAGGAGTAGGGCCTTCTCTGTGATGGGCCCAACCCTCTGGAACGAACTCCCCCCTGATATTAGAACTACTGTTGATCTCCGCTCCTTCCGTAAGAAACTCAAGACCCACCTGTTCCGACTAGCCGGCCTGGCCTAATTGTAATCACAAGTACAATCTATTACTGACCTTCCTGGATGGCTTTTTAATATTGTAAATTTTGGGGTTTTAATTTGGTTTTAGACTGTTTTTAACTAGAAATGAGTTCGGGCATTATACAGACCGTATGTTTATGTTGGTTGTCTAATGTTTGTTGTCCTGCTTTGTTGTTTTTACATGTACTGTCTGTACACTGCCCCGAGTCCCTGCGGGGAGAGGGGGGCGGTATATAAATTTAATAAAACTCAAAACTCAAACTCAGGGAAAGATTATCAACTCATTGGTGCATTCTTGGTAATTCTGTGTGGCATCCAGAAGGCAAGACTGCAATTACTCATATCACACCGTTAATTTGTGCCAAGGTTAAAAATATTGCCTAATATGCTAATCTTGCTTTGTTTAAACTTTGGTAAGAGGGTGTTTTTTTTTTTTTGTAGCTCAGACACAGTTGTGCAAATCCTATTCATGTGTTTAGTCTGCAGTTTAATATATTATGCAAAGCTAGAAAATGATTAAATTCAGTAACTAACTAGGCTAAGCATGAGTGAACACAGCTATATATTCAACTAAGTTATTTGCTACTAGGCAAGCAACTGAATGGTTTAAAATTGCCTCCTCATATTACCCGTCCTTCAAACAAGGAGCATTTAAAGCACGTTTTACATAAAACATGATGAATACACATATGTAAAAGCAATAGTCTGGCCTATATTTTGTTTCAAGGATTCAAATAACGTTCCTTTCTTTGCAAAACTAGTATAGAGAGGGTTCCCCTCCCATGCAACGTATAGTCATTTTTTTTATTGGCAACACCTTTCAAGTAGTAATAGCAATACTTTTAATTAGCACATGCTTATAACTAGTGAAATGACTAAATCAAAACAGGCACATCAAAATTATATATAAACTAATATAAAAATAAAAGAGTATTGCAATCAAGGTAAGATATTCCCAATACAGTACAACAATCAACGTAAAAACATTTAATATTACCAAAAATTTAGTATAAACATTTAGCATATGAGAGAAAGAAAAAGAAAATGAAAGTAGGTGGGTTTTTTTTTTCAGTTTTAAAGAGTGCTATGAAAAGAAGTGGTTTTCATTTTAAATTTCTGGAAATGGACTAAATGGAAAAAGCCCTAAAACATGAAATGGCCATTTTAAAATGAGGAAAAAAACACGATTGCATTATCAATGCAAATATTCAAAAGCATGGATGGTAATTAATTATTTTTCAAATAATGGAATGTTTGAAGGCAGACTCCATATTTTAAATGATGACTAAGAGATCCAACCAAGATAGGGATGGATTAAAAATAATAATAATAATGGGATTTGGTGAAAAATTCATGACCAGTTTGATTCACCAACATACTTTAACTGGTTTCTTACTAACCTAGCAGTCAACATTAGACTGAAGCTCAGACCTTCACCTGTATTCCAATGTACGTTTGTTACCTGGAAAAATGAAGACTGTTTTCTCTATGTAATTTCCACGCTTGATTTCCAAGCAAGGTGCAGATCATTTCCTAATCAGATTTTCCCTAATTCCTTCCAAACCAATCCTCAATCCTTGCATATTAACTAACAATTAATTGAAGCTGTTACTGAACTTTAGGAAAGAGGCCATCACTGACAGCCAGCCATTTCTGTCTCATTCTGTCTAATATCTTTATTAAGAAATTGCTATGGGTCTTAACTTTTAATTCAGACAACACTGCTGAATGCCTCAATTTTGCAGCTATGAACTTCCTCTTATGGGTTTCTATCAAGTTTCCATGCCTCTCTTGTGACCCAATGTGGTTCTTGGCTTGGAAATTTAGAAAGCAGAATTACTGGGTGAAGCTAGGAAAAACCCATTCTACAGTTCCCATTTATGTGGCATTGTGGAATTTTTATTTATTTATTTAACTGTATAGCACTTGTGACATTTTATGGAACAATGCCCTCCTATTATGGCCAATAAAGGGTATTTTAATGTTGTTTAGTTATACATCACCTGGAGTCACAAAGTCAGCAGAGTTAGAAAGGAAAGTAGTCTAAGAAGATGGAGAGGTCATATCTGGATCTCAAACCTTCATCGTAAACTCACTCACATGGAGAGCATCGCCTGGACCTTCTGATTGGCTGAGGCCGTGTTGGCATCAACTTATCCTTTGTGACTTCAGTGGCATTTTTAGGGCTCTCTGGCGTCTGCTTTTGCTCAAGGTGGGCCATCCCGAGGCAGTCTGGAAAGCTGGTGCACCAATTGCACTGCTTCTTGTCTTAGTGTGCAAGGGTGGAATTAAACCTGAGGAGAAAGGGCGTTGCACCTGTATCTTTCCTCCGTTCCCCCCCCAAAAAAACAGGGGCTATGGGTTGGGCAGCCACAGGAGAGATGGATGCTGCAATGTGAAAAGTAGATAAATACAACACAATGCAATTGAGAGGGTTGTGGTTAATCTACAAAGAGCTTTATTGCTCAGCGTTGGGTGAAGTGCCAGACCATAACTCTCTATTGATGTTGACCTGAGCATTTCGTTCAGCCTGGGAGAAACACCTGGCTGTCCCTCATTTTTAGGAGATGGGCTGATGACTTTTGGAAGTGTTTTTCCATAATGGGTCTGGCTTCCTGGAATGACCTCCCATGGAAGGTCTGGTTGGCCCCAATGTCCCCCCTCCAAAAACACCTGGAAATTGGTTTTTTTTGAAATAGTTAAGAGGTCCGTAAGGGGCATGCATAAGCGTACCAACGTGCCTACTATCCCTGTCTTAATGTTTCTTTTTATTCATATCCATTTCATGTATCCCAAATCATGTTTATACTTATACATGTTATCTAATACGTGCCCGATGAAATACATAAATAAAATTAAATTAAAAATTGAAAGTATTGCACTTTTATCTCGTACTATGACATTACAGTCTTCTTTCGCAAGCTGCCAAAAGTCTATTTAGTATCGCTGAGGGATAAAAAAGATTGATTAACAAGCCAAGCAAAATAGGAAGTACAATTTTAAATCCTTAGGCCTCACAAGGGGGAGAGGCAAGGGGGATTTCGACCAAGAAGCATCAGTTAATTCTGAGGAGACTGGGCAAACGAATTTATACAACGTCCTGGATTGAGGAATTTTTTTGGGGGGAATGGGGCAATCTTCTAAAGGAAACCAATACAATAAAATAAATAAATATATAACCAAGGCAATATGGCAGCTGCTGGGGAGAAAAAAATTACTCTCCTAATTCAACATTTGCCTCCTTAGCTTGTCAGGAATGGATCTGAAGAGGACTTGTCTTCACACAGGCCTAGATTTTAAATTGAGTAGATCAAATTCAATGGTGGGCTAAATTACTTTGACTTTCATTCCTTATTTTTTAAAAATTAAGTATCCTTTAAATAACGCTCAGCTCCAGGGGACTTCATGAACATGTCCATTATGGCTTTTTTGGCCATAATACAGAAGTCTTTTTTCCAGACTTTCCTTCCAGACTATTTTTCCATTTTCGATTTATACATAAAACTGAATTACACAAAGGGTTGCCAGGTCTGCTTCCCAAAAATAGCAGACAAGCGGGGTGGTGGTGAAGTAGTAAAAAAATAAAAACAAATGTTACAATTAAATTATATATATATATATATATATATATATATATATATATATATATATATATATATATATATATATATATATATATATATATATATATATATATATATATATATATATATATATATATATATATATATATATATATATATATATATATATATATAAATCATATATTAAATTATATACCTCAAATGATGATACATTATTGAGTGTTCAATAAACATACCTATCCAACTAAGAAAAAAGTATAATATAAAAATAATAGGTAAATGCGAGTTAAGAAAAATAGTATGTAAATAATTTTATATACTTTTATTAAATGTCTTGTGAAACAATTGAGTATGATTAATAATTTTTTTCGGAGAATCGAGTTCAATGGATATTCGATCTTTGTCTCATTCTAACTTATGAAAAAAAAAAGACAAAACGCGATTCTCCTATCCTTATTCTCTTAGACTGTACAGCTTTAGATTACATACCATTTCATCATAAAGCTTTTGAATAAAAAAAAATGTCCACTATTTTGTGAAAAAAAATAGTGAACATAATGTGAAAAAAGCAGACTGTCCGCTCAAATAGTGGACACCTGGCAACCCTAATTACACATACGTGTGTGTAAAATTCAGTTTTGTGTATACATTGAATGTATACACACACACACATGAACATTAAAAGCAATTAATTGAAAAGCAAGAAAAGCTAGCAAGGGCAATGACTCATGCATTTCTCTGTCTATGAGGGAAATTATTTAATACAGCACACATACCAGCACTCTGTCATCTCCAGGGATTAATTTATTCCACTTTACTGGGATTCGAACATGGGCTGTTTTTACATGTTAGGCAGTTATATTAACCTCTAAACTACAAGCTCTCCTCCCTTATCAGCTGAGCCAGGGGAATGATTAAGGGGAGCATACTGCTCCCTCCCATATTTGAGCTTTGACAAAACACCATCTATCTATCTATCATCTATCTATCTATCTATCATCTATCTATCTATCTATCTATCTATCTATCTATCTATCTATCTATCTATCTATCTATCTATCATCATCTATCTATCTATCTATCTATCTATCATCTATCTATCATCTATCTATCTATCTATCTATCTATCTATCTATCTATCTATCTATCTATCTATCTATCATCGATTTAACTATGTCAGGAAGAATTGCAAGCTTCTTTTCCAGTAGCACCCGCTTTAAAAATAAGGGCCTATTTTAATATTCACCACTGCAATGCTGCAATCTTGATACTAATTAATAGCAGTTACAAGATAACTTTTTTAAAAAAATCTATGCTTTGAGACTCATCCAGGGCCACAGATCAATGATATGTTGTTTTAAGGCACACATTTTCAACGTCATTCTTAGCCTCAGGACCTGCGTACTGGCATTGGCAAATGGCTCATGTCAGAAAATCATGGGAATGTAAGCAACCAGCTATTATTATGCCACAATTAGAGTTAATTAAGATGCATGACAGATCTCACTTTGCAAGACAAGAGATGAAGGTTTTAGCTTAATTCTGCTCTGTCAAATTTGTCTAATGCCGAAATATTTATTAGATTTTTTTAATCCCGCCTTCATTGCTTTGTAAGTTAACTCAAGGCGGCAGACATAATCCTCCCAATTTCTCACCACAACAACCTTGTGAGGTGGGATGGGCTGAGAGAATGTGACTGGTTGAAAGTCATCTGGCTGGTTTTCATGCCTAAGGCGGGACTAGAACTCACAGTCTCCTGCTATGGGTCTCCCATTCAGGTTCATGCCTAAGGCAGGACTAGAATTCACTGTCATCTGGGCGATTGGCCCAAAGTCTCCTATTCAGGTTCATGCCTAAGGTGGGACTAGAACTCACAGTCTCCTGCTGTGAATCTTCCATTCAGTTTCATGCCTAAGGCAGGACTAGAACTCACAGTCTCCTACTGTGGGTCTCCCATTCAGGTTCGTGCCTAAGGAACGACTAGAACTCACTGTCGCCTGGGCGATTGGCCCAAAGTCTCCCATTCAGGTTCCTGCTTAAGGCAGGACTAGAACTCACTGTCGCCTAGGCGATTGGCCCAAAGTCACCCAGCTGGCTTTCAGGTCTAAGATAGGACTAGAACTTACCGTCTCCTGGTTGTTAGGCCAGCACTTTAATCACTACACCAAATATCATTAGGTCATGCAGAATTGTCCCTTTAATGCCTGAAAAACAATATTTACAGAACATATCAGAACAGGCCAGAGGAGAAAAGGTGTTGGATTTGGTTCAAGTCCCAACAGCTCAATACAATACAATACAATAGTAGAGTTGGAAGGGACCTTGGAGGTCTTCTAGTCCAACTCCCTGCCTAGGCAGGAAACCCTATACCGTTTCAAACAGATGGCTATCCAACATCTTCTTAAAGACTTCCAGTGTTGGGGCATTCACAACTTATGGAGGCAACTTCTGTTCCACTGATTAATTGTTCTAACTGTCAGGAAGTTTCTCCTCAGTTCTAAGTTGCTTCTCTCCTTGATTAGTTTCCACCCATTGCTTCTTGTTCTACCCTCAGGTGCCTTGGAGAATAGTTTGACTCCCTCTTCTTTGTGGCAACCCCTGAGATATTGGAACACTGCTCTCATGTCTCCCCTAGTCCTTCTTTCTCTTAAACTAAACATATCCAGGTCCAGCTCGATAAAAGCAAGCCAGCCACTCCCTCTCAGCTCAACCCATCTCATTTAAGCAGTTGTTATGAGGATAAAATCAGAGAACTCCATGCGCCTTGAGAAAATAAGAGCATAGATTTGCAATAATTCATTTCTTTTAAAAAAAAAGTTCTATCTGATTAATCCCATGCTTTCCATTCTGAATTTCAGTGTGGTTGCATTTCACCCTCATATCTTATATTAAAAAAAATAATAAGTCTCATTCAAATAAAGCTGAGTTCCTGGTGATTTTACAAATATGTCTTCTTAGGCACAACATAGAATATCCAGATTTTCCTTCTGTATTTGTAACTCTTAAGGAGTTCCTTGTGGAATCCCCTGTAAGTACTAACAAGAAGGGTCTGAAATGTTTTGGAAAATATCTTTGAAGGACACAATGCATCTACCTGCATTTCTTGAAAGTAGACATGTTGTTTACAGGATTACAAGATTTACCCTCAGCAACTTTTTGTAATCTAAGAAAAAGCAGGCTCTGGTTAATTTTGGAGTTCAGACTAGGCAAGGCCAAGATGCCAACATCATTTCTTGTGTGCTTTGGCCAAAGGGCATAGAAGGAAGATGCCATGGTATATTAACTATAGGATTCAAATATGTTCCTGGCGATAGGAGCCCATGGTCTCTGATGTGGCAATGGCACTAGTTTGAAAGTCGTGCTATCATGCCAGGTTAAATATCTTTTTAATTGGGAAGGTTAGAAACATCTTTGTTCTCCTACAATGATTTGTACCCGTTTACATTATGCTCATTGGCTTCTAAACTAGATCATAGGTAGAGTCACCTGAATACAGAACCATAGTGAGCAGTATTTAAGCCACTGGATTCACCTCACGTCTCAGTATAGGAATCCAAATTAAAGCAACCACATATGGTGCTTGGATGTGTCTAATGAAGGGAAATCCATCATGTTTGTAGAAACTGGTCCTACAGTTGAACTATTCTTATTGTAGGACAATTTTCTTCTAATCTTTAACTGAAACCTGTCTTCTAAAATTAGTTCTTCTGGACTCAAAGGAATGGGTCTTGGCCTTCTTCTGGGTGGCATTTTTTTTCCAGCTAATTAAAAAATACTATCATTTCTGCACTTAGCCCTTTCTTTTTGAAATGAATCCTCCTCCTTAGGTTCTACAAGTTCTCTTTACAGATTTAGCTTCTAGTTCACTTTTGTCTTTTCTGAACCTGCTGCAAAATCTCTGAATCCTTCTTAAAATGTGATATCCAGAACTGGATAAGATTCAGCAGCTGAGGGCACACTAATCCAGAATAAAGGGGCACAATTAATTCCTATAATTTCTAAATTATATTGTACTTCCATTCATGCAGCTGAAAAATCTTTATTTTCGCAGTGCTGACATATGCAGTTTATAATTAACTAATACAGGAATAACTTTTTTTTTACAAGTACCACCAACTCAAAACATTCCTTTCTCCATTTTATACCTACACATTTGCTTTCTTTTATTTTAGGAAAGAAAGGAAGTCTTAAATTGTGTTCTGCTGTTTTCAGCTCTTTTATCAAGATTTTGTTAGGTTTTTATTTCTGCTTTTTAAAATATTAGCTATCCTACTGCAAATTTGATAAGCATCCCTTCCATCCCTTCCTCCAAGTCGTTAATAAAACTGAAGAAAGGGGCATATAACCATGGCAACATGTAATGCATGCTATTTGCATTTTAAATATGATGGGATTTTCTTTCCTTTTAATTGGACAATTTGCATAGGCTCCAACAAGAATAAGATTTGATCTTTTCCTCTTTAGCCTTTGCCTTGTGAAATTTCTCTCCATTATTGTAAAACAAAAATCCTCATGACGGTATTAGCCATACTAGATTGACTGCAATTCACAAATGATGCCAAAGCTTTTCATTTCTTAAGAACATCTCATCCAGCAAGATGAAAAAGAAAACAAAGCAAGAATGCAAATGCCAACAAACAATGACATTGTTTGAAACAGAACATGGAAAAATGTTATGGATGTGCAAATGAGGTACCCTCCAGCACTAACATTGTGTCATACTACCCTTGGTCTTGCCTAAAAATTCACTTTAAGGAAGAAACAAGCAGATCCGTCATAAAAATATTAAAATCCATGTGTTAAAATTAAATCTATTTCCAATCATAACAGAAGTACAGAAAAATCATAGTAGCTGGAAAAACAAGCTTTCTTAATGAAACTGGAGATCGTATTTAAATTTTGTACAGTATACATGTTAAGGCTATTGTTAGTTTAATAATAATAGGGTTATATAATTGAGCCAGTTTGGTGTAGTGGTTGAGGCACCAAGCTAGAAACCGGGAGACTGTGAGTTCTGGTCCCACCCAAGGAACAAAGCCCTTGGACCAGTCACTCTCTCTCAGCCCCAAAAAGGAAGCAATGGCAAACCACACTTCCGAAAAACATTGCCAAGAAAACTGCAGGGCAATCGCCAGATGTCAATAATAACTCAAAGGCATTAAAACTAAACTCCCCAGACTTAACAATTGTCAATAAGAAAGACAAAAAACAGTCTGGATAGTGGATATGGCAGTACCTGGAGACAGCAGAATAGAAGAAAAAGAACTGGAGAAGATAACAAAATAGAAACGGATCAACTGTGGCAAAAGAAAGCAAAGATAGTACTGATAATAATAGGCACCTTGGGTGCAATTCCCAAATAACTGGACCACCTCTAGAATATCTTAGGCATTGACAATTGCAAAAGGCAGCTTTACTTGGAATGAGTAACTTTTACTTTGGAATGTTTATCCTCCAAGGATATCTTTTAACATCACTATCAAATAACAACATCGGCCTATCCCTTGGAAAGGACTCTGTAGAAAGTCAGCGCCTACCCCCTCTTCTAGAAGAATGAAATATTTGGGGAAATATTAAAAAGGCAGAGTGTTATATTTTTCTAGATGAGAAATGGGAAAAATAAGTTTTTTAAGAGGCAGAAAGCAGCCCCCAACTTTTCTTAACAGCCCACAACAGATGTCAGCACTTAAGAAATAAAGAGCTTATTCGAAGAAGACAAGCATCTAGATTGCTCTATTCATAAGCAAATACCCTCACCCAAGAGCCAAAACAGGATGAAAGCCATTAAGCCACAATAGGAATAGAACAACACCATTTCAGAACATAAGTCCCTCCATTGCATCCCCAGAACAGTCCAAGCTTCACTTGGGAGCTCAGATAAGGTTGACAAATTAGCTCAGACAAACACCTTAGATGCCAGCTATCACCCCTACCTAACCATATGAATCTGACAACAGCCAATAAAATAAATGTTCTTGCACATGAACAGGAAGCTCAAGTGCAAAGCCCAAAAAAGTTATACAAACCCCCCACTCTCAACTCCATTTTGTCAGCTGCCCAGAATCACATGTGGTTCTGCTTCATCAATAAACCATCTTTCCAATTAATCAGCCTCCATGTTTCCAGTGTCTTTCTCCCAACTTGGAATCGAACCAGATGGATATTTCTTCCCACAACTCGATAGGTGGATAAATATGCCAAATCCATTCTAAACAACTGGCTGCGCGACAAACCACTACTACTAATAATAATTAATAAATAATAAAAAATAGAAGGACTATTTAACAGCCTTTTGATGAAATAACAGGGCAAATGTACCTGGCAGCAAATGTTCCTTGCAACAAATGTTACTTGAAAGAATAATCTATTTATTCATATGACTCCAGGTTGCCTTTAAACACACATACTTGAAAAGAGTTTAGAGGATTTGGGCTGTTGAATATTCTTCCAAGTATGATCCAAGTGCCACTCATCATAGATTTTTGACTTCCCTGTGGTTGTTGAAGTGATGATGTTTGGGGTTGTTTTTTCCCCCTTTCCTTAGACAAATCTGGGAGGATTAATGATTACAAGAGCAGCTCCTGTTTCTGCAACTGTATTGACCTCCCTAAGAGCAGCTCTTGGTTGTCAGGTGAGCTTGGACTGTAACTAGAATGGAAAATGTAATTTTCATTACATTTCGTTTCATTACAAATGTCATATCTTATCATCTTGAGTTTACAATTAAGAGAACTGGACTAATTATTTTACAAAGCAAAAGGAGGCCTTTTGAAGACAACTAAGTTAAAAGCTGAATATAAGAAAAAAGTAATTGAGAAGCGAGCTGAAAATTGGAAAAGCAAAGCTATGCATGGCCAATACTTGAAAAGTATTGAAGGCAAAGCTGACCAAAAGCTAACTTGGAACTAGTTAAGATCAGGAGTACTGAAAAAAGAAACAGAAGGCTTTATTTTGGCAGCTCAAGAACAAGCCTTAGCCACAAACTGCATGAAGGCAAAAATACAATATGTTACCACCAACAGCAAATGTCGCCTCTGTAATGAGAAAGATGAGACAGTCGACCACTTGATCAGCGGGTGCAGCAAAATTTCACAAACTCACTACCTACAACGCCATGACCGCGTTGCTAAGATTATTCACTGAAAATTGTGCCAAAAGTTTGGATTTGACTACAGCAAAAACCACTGGGACCATCAGGTTGAGAAGGTTTTAAAGAATGAGAGAGGCAAAATCTTGTGGGTCTTCAGAATCCAGACTGACAGGCACTTGGCCTACAACACACCTGACATAACAATAATTGAAAAGAAAAAAGTATGGTTCACTGACATTTCAATACGTGGTGATGCACGAATTGAAGATAAACAGCAAGAAAAAATCACAAAATACCAGGACTTGCAAACTGAGGTTGAGCAACTGTGGAAAAAGAAATCATGTGTTGTCCCAATTGTAATTGGAGCCCTTGGAGCAATACCTAAAGGGCTACCTCACTATTTGAAAATTCTAAATTTACCTGACTTGAACATTCTGACTCTACAAAAAACCGCCCTACTTGGAACAACTTATATCCTCCGACGTTACCCTAACAGTTCCTAGGTCCTTGGTTAGGACTCGAGCTGTTGAGCTACCAACCAGCCCCAAAGGCTGTGAATCTCACCAAAGATTAACCTAATAATAATAATATTAATAACAACAACAACTCCCCCCATGGACATCCCCTTGTTGTGAGGGACGGACTTGCAATGGTCTGATGAGGTAGAGAGTTATGTTGGCTATAGTATGTTCGACTAGAAGGTCCACCCATGCCAGTCAGAGTTTAGTGGAAAAACCAGATTAAGTCTATCTAGCAACCCGTTTAATATGGTGTGAAAACAGAAAAGGAATCCAATATTGGACCAGTCATCACAAGGGTCAACAAAAACTACATCAGATGTTACGTTCCTGGGCATCTCTTGACAAGTGGGCAATAGGGTTCAACAACAACGGCTGGGCAACCAAGGCCTTCTTCTGTAGGATTATTGGAAGAAGAAGAACTACTAGATAAGACAAAACAATGTTTGAAAACCATGCCATTACTGCATACAGATAGTCCTCGATTTATCACCACATTTGAGCCCAATGTTTCTGTTGATAAGCAAGGCGGTTGTTGAGTTGCGTCCCATTTTACATTTTAGCCACAGTTGTTAAGTGAACGCTGCGTTTGTTAAGTGAATCCTGGCTATTAAGGGAATTTAGCTTCCCCCCCAGTATACTCTTCTGGTGGGAGGCCAGTTGGGAAAGTTTCAAATGATGATCACATGTCCAGAGGTGGGTTCCTGTACCGGTTAGTACCAGTTTGCTTCGTGTGCATGTGCACATTGCTCACACATGTGCAGTTGAGTGTAATTTGTTCTGCGCATGCACAGAAGCATGCCGGCAATGGCAGAAGAGACCGGGGAATTGGTTTGGGGGCGCGGCCAGCCTGGGTCGCTGCTGGTTCTTCAACCCAGGCCAAATCACCATTACCGGTTCAGCTGAACTGGGCCGAACCAGGAGCAACCCGCCTCTGCAAATGACCCAGGGACAGTGCAATACATGCCAGTTTCCATTTTCCCACATTTTGATCTCATGACCATGGGAATGCTGCAACGACCATAAGTGTGAAAAATGGTCATAAGTCACTGCTGTTTCAGTGCTGTTGCAATTTCAAATGGTCACTAACTGGACATTTGTAAGTCGAGGACTACCTGTGTTGTAAATCAGAACCCACAAAGCAGGGGTACTTAAAGCGAATATTTGAACACTGGAAAAAGATGTTATCCAGTCTTAAATCTCATTGAACAAGCGTCAGCAGATCAAAGGAGATGCATTACCAGAAATAACATGTTCAGAGATACAAAGCTGGTTCAGAAAAATTATACAACTGGAAGACCCAAAATTAATGTTAGTAGAATAGTAGAAGAATCTTAGGTGGCAACAACTGCAAATGTAAAAGAAAGAGCTGATATGAACCATGCAAATGGTAATTTAGAAAAAGTAATAACAACAGAACAAGAATAGGCTGTCATTGAAACAAACTATAAATGCACACACACCCAAAAAGAATAATTAAAAGAAAACATTTTAACATATGCAGAATTACCAGACTGCCGGCACTGAAATGAGTGCCCTCAAAAGACCTGTCATCTATAATGAAGGATTGAATAAAGTGCTCGCAAGGATTAAAATAACATCTATTGCAGACTAATAAGTTTCCTACAGTACGATGGTGGTTATACAAGAAGTGTGTATTGAAATTATATGTACAAATAGCAAAATTATATTCTGTCCCAAAGTGGAAGATCGGACTGAAAGCCAAAATGAAAACATTAAGATCAGGTGCAAGTAATTTATAGAATATGAAAGACTCCAAAAAAAAAAAAAAGGATTGTAAGAATCAATATAAGCCTAATAAAAAAAAAATTGGCTTAGCACAAAAAATATATATATGTGAAAAAGCTTTGGAAATCTGTAAACTGTCCAGAATCATTTGGCTAGTGAGACGGGCAGTGTCTCAATTTGATAAATAATCAGATAAAATCATAAACCAACAGCAGGGAAAATTGTATGCTACGAGGCACGAATCATCCAATGTAAGCAAAATCAACTATTTCAATGACGTTGGACATAATTTTACAAAGTATAAGTGGCAATAGAAATTATGAAAATAGAAAACCAAATAAAAGGAAAGAATCCAGTCCTAGAAAGGTTTATGGGAAATTTAAAAAGGCTATAATAAAATGTTGGATGGATAAGAGAATCTGAAGATGAGCTTAGTAAAAAAAGCAAATGGAAAAATCAATAATAGCAGCAGGAATGGTTAATAATTGAGTGAAAAAGATTAAAAACTGGACAGCCCCAGAAAATGATCGGTTGCATGGCATTTGGCTCAAATATCTGACTATCCAATTATAGTTAAAATAGTTTAATTAAATATTGCATAAGGGAGACACCAGGGACAGGTTAATAACTTATCCAATTCAAAATGATTCAGCAAAGCAGACAACCCCCGGAAACTATAGGCTGATAACATGCTTGCCTACAATGTTTAAAATACTCATAAGAATAATAACAGAAACATCCTAGATTTATTTTTTAAAAAATGCCCTTCCAGAAGACTAGAAAGAAAACAAAGGGAAAAGCAGACATACAAAAGATCAACTTCTGATTGAGAAAATGGTTCTTGAGAATTGCAAAAAAATGGGGAGAGGGATTACATATGGTCTGGATTGATTATAAAAGGCATTTAATTTATTACCCCCTAGTTGGATCATCAAATGTTAGGAAAACTGCTGTTGCCAATAAAAACATGTTTGTAGAAAAAATAAGCCATGGAAGACAGAATTAGTGATTGGAAATGAAAAGATGGGCTTGTCAACATTATTATTTGTCATTGCAACATAGCTTTCTGCAACTTGGAAGAAAAGTAATCTTGGCCATGAAACAGCAATCTCACATTTGCTTTGCATGGACAATGACAAACACTTAAGGATTTTTAGCATAGATATAGCAATGGAGTTTGGCTTAGAGAGAAATGTGCTACGGTAAATAGAATTGTAGGCTAAGACACTGCTTACTGCCAGAAGTTCGATCCTGACCAGCACAAGGTCCTTCCTTCCAAGGTCAGTAAAATGAAGACCCAGATTATTGGGGGAAATATGGTGACTATGTAAACTGCTTAAGAGAGGGCTGTAAAGCACTATGAAGCAGTATATAAGTCTTAAGTGCTATTGCTATAAATCAGGGTAAAATCACAAACAGTAACGGAATTGAAACACCAAATGCCAAACCATCAGAAGCCATCAGAATGAAGTTAGAGATATCTGGGCATTTTACATTTTACTGGGCATTGGCTCACATCAAGCATGGACAAGTTAAAATTGCGATTAGCAAAGAATACACCAAAGAGGGAGAATATTGCTAATGTTAAACTGAACTGTTTGAACAAAAAGAAAAAAAAACAGTGATGACTATTCACTATGCATTACATCCTCATAGTGATATTCTTAGATTGCAGGTAGTCCTCAATTTAAGACCGCAATTGAGCCCAAAATTTCTATTGCTCCGTGAGACATTTGTTAAGTGAATTTTGGCCCATTTTACGACCTTTCTTGCCACAGCTGTTAAGTGAATCACTGCGGTTCTTAAATTAGAAACGGCTGACCCCTTGACTTTGCTTGTCGCGAAAAGTGATTGCATGAAACATGCCCGGTATCTGAATTTTAATGACATGACCACGGAGATGCTGCAACGGTCATAAGTGTGGGGAAAACGGGCAGGAGTCAGTTTTTTCAGTGCTGTCCTAACTTTGAACAGTCACTAAATCAGGGATGTCCAAACTTGGCAACTTTAAGACTTGTGGACTTCAACTCCCAGAATTCCCCAGCCAGCAGAGCTGGCTGGGGAATTCTGGGAATTGAAGTCCACAAGTCTTAAAGTTGCCAAGTTTTGGCACCCCTGCACTAAATGAAGTGTTGTAAGTTGAGGACTAACTGTATACGTGCCCTGCAGAAATGGAGGCAGAGGTTTACATCAAGTCAAATGAAGTATCCAAGAAAAAAAGCAAGAATTGGCCCATTATATAAGGGATAACCAAGGCATGCACTGATGCAAGTTAAAAATTGGAACTTAGTCTACAATAAATTAAAAGTAAATATCAAAATAATTTGATAGAAATACAAACAGAATGCTGGCAAGGAAAAGCATCACATAGTCAATTTCTAAAAAAAACATGGAAGGGACAGTGAATAAAGATAAAATCTGGCTTACCACTGGAACATTAAAAACAGATACGGATAGCTTGATTTTGGCTGCATAAGAGCAAGCTATCCGAACAAGTGCAATCAAAGCCAGAACTGAAAAATCATCAAGTAATTCAAAGTACAGATTGTGCAAAAAAGCAGAAGAAACACATGACATACTGAATTTATGCAATAGCTGTAAAAACTGTCATGTGCCATTAATGAAAAATTGGTGGGAACAGATAGTTGAAAAATGAGGTTAAAATATTGTAGGATTATTAACCCAGATACAACTGAGGTAAAGAAGAAGAAAGTATGGACTGATGAGGCAATACCAGGAGATAGTAGAACAGAAGACAAAGAATTGGAGAAGATCACAAAGTATCAAGATCTGAAAATCAAAACTGAAAGATTATGGCTTAAGTCTATTGTGGTTGGCCCAGGGGTTAAGTCAGTGCACTGGGTACCACATCCATAAATCTCAGATGGCACTTAAAAAATCTGGGCATTGACAAAATTTCCATCTGTCAATTGCAAAAGTCCACACTGCTCACATCAGCACATATATTGTGCTGATACATTACGACATCCGGGTTTTTGGGAAGATGCAGATGAAGGCCAAGATAACTAAAGAACTGGCAGCTTTGTGCTTCCTCCAATTCAAAATGCTCCTAAATTTGCACTACAGCCAGCATGCTGACTAGGAAATTCTGGAAGTCCACACACATCTTCAAGTTTCCAAGATTGAGTAACAGTACCCTTAGAAAAACATCTACTTCTGCTTCATTGACTATGCTAAAGCCTTTGATTGTCTGGATCACAACAAATTGTGGCAAGTTCTTAAAGAGATTGGAGTACCAGACTATCTTATTTGTCTCTTGAGAAACCTATGTGTGCATCATGAGAAAGGCAGAGCTAAATGAATCAAAATTAAGAATTTTGGAATTTGGAATTAAGATTGCTGGGAGAAATATCAGATCTGCCTCAGATATGCAGATGATACCACTCTAACGGCAGAAAGTGTAGAGGAACTAAAGAGCCTCTTGATGTGGGTGAAGAGGGAGAGTACAAAAGCTGGCTTGAAACTCAACATTAAGAAAACTAAACTAAGATCATGGCATCCGGCCTTCTCAATTCCTGGCAAATAGATGGGGAAGAAATGGAGGTAGTGACAGATTTTATTTTCCTGGGCTCCAAGATCACCGCATATGGGGGCTGCAGCCAAGAAATTAAAAGACGCTTGTTCCTGGGGAGGAAAGCGATGGCAAATCTAGACAGCATATTAAAAAGCAGGCATATCACTCTGCCAACAAAAGTGTGTATAGTTAAGGCTCTGGTTTTCCCAGTTGCAATGGATGGCTGTGAAGGTTGGACCATAGGAAAGGCTGAACGCTAAAGAATGGAGGCCTTTGAACTCTGGTGCTGGAGAAAACTCCTGTGAGTCCCTTGGACTGCAAGACGATCCAACCGGTCAGTCCTAGAGGAGATCAACCCTGACTGCTCCTTAGAAGGCCAGATCCTGAAGAGGAAACTCAAATACTTTGGCCACCTAATGAGAAGGAAGGACTCCCTGGAGAAGAGCCTCATGCTGGGAAAGATGGAGGGCAAAAAAAGAAGGAACAACAGAGAATGAGGTGGCTGGATGGAGTCACCAAAGCAGTCGGTGTGAGCTTAAATGGACTCCAGAGGATGGTAGAGGACACGAAGGCCTGGAGGAACATTTTTCATGGGGTTGTGATGGGTCGGATACAACTTTACAACTAACAACCCTTAAAAACCCTAGGATTTTATAATCCAGCTTGGAATTCAAAATTAAGGAAAATGTAGAAGGCAGGGAAGAATAAACACTACAGAATAAACAACCGAGTCAGATTTGTGCAGTGATTAAGTGCAAGATGACAAATCATTTATTAATTTTATATTAATTCCAGAAAAGAAATGATTAAAAGCTTGTCACATTGTTTAATTGAAATGCTGCTTTTTCCACAGGTCAAGGCCATGTTCCCCGTACTTCTTCCCATTTCTCACACAACAACATCTCTCTGAACTATCACATCAAGCCAATCCATTCTATTTGACAGACATTAAACTCACTTCCAGTTTACAAAACCAGCACTCAGATTTTTGTGTTGTTGTTTTTTTAAAAAAAGCCAGAAAAAGAAAAAGAAACAAGTTTCCAGGAAGCCTTAAAAGTCCCTATATATTGTGCCAAAAAGCAAACACATGTAATGTTTCAAATCCTGAATTCTGCCAATTTCACACAATCGCAGACTTTTGAGAGCTCTGGTTTCTCCCTCAGTAATTTATTCTGATTGCACAATATGCTTCTTTGAAATTATCTGGAGGGCTGTAAAAAGCAAAATTAGACAGAGACAGTGATCCAGTCCAAATAGCAGAGTAAAGTAGCCTGCAGATTAGAATATAGAATATAGTTAAGGACCATCCTAACTCCTATCTGTAATAACAGATTGCTTTATGAATATCGTATGTCAACCACACAGGCCTGTGTGTTATCCAAACCCACATTAGTGGTTAACTTATGATTAAGCAGCCATTATTCCTCCAGGAACACAAAACAAGAAACAAGAACTTGTGGCAAAGCTGGGTTTTTTGCTGCTCCCTCTTATTATTCTGTTGCAACTGCTGTACTATCACACATTGACTTTGTTGTGAAAATAAAACACAACTAGCATTCCCGTCTCATATGCAAAGGTTCTGGCTATAATCACCCCATGCTAGACTTTAGAAGTATTTTTGAGAAACGAACCTAACAAAAACTATACCGATAAAAAGGCCATAGTCAAATGGCATTCCCATCCTGTTTGTAATTTGGAGCAAATTCATCAAGCAAGCGCCTTAACCATGTTTAACTCTAATCCTGGTCTAGTAGGTCATGCAAAAACAATGATTGAGGCTTCCAGAGAAGACTTAATGCAGTAGAGTCTATCCTAAGGGCCATGCAAAGCAATGAAACTTAAAAATTGTTGTGATTAACTTGTTTCACTACTTTATACTCATACGTCTTACTCATAACTGTTTTTTACTATTGAGGCTTACAGGCAGCGGTGGGTTTTACTCCGTGCGCATGTGCCTGGCCTTCCGTACATGTGCTTTGATTGCGCATGCGCCTTCCACATGCCTAAATAGGACAGCATAGATCTGGGGCCCACCCACAATTTCGACTACCGGTTCAGCTGAACCAGTCTGAACCGCTGAATACCACCTCTGCTTACAGGGCCAGGAAATACGGAGGACAATAAAGAGAACTTCTATTCTTATTAAAAGAAAAAGCTTTCATCCACAAGATTGGTACATCTGTCTTTCTCTTTTTGGAGAGTTCCAGCAGCTGTGTGCTTTCACATCGTCAGGGTTACAGAGAAAACTTACCTTCTAACATCCAAGAGCTTCAGCATATATGACGCTTTGTGGAAAGTCACACTTTGCTCTCAGCCTGTTAGACAAAAGGCCACATGTCAGTTACAATATCCAAGACATGCTGCAAGAGACAATAACCAAAAAGAAGCAGAAGCAGACATCTTGGCAGATCTACTAAGGCAAGTTTAAATGACCAGTTCCTCTGTGCACCGACGTGTGATTGCTGCGCATAGGATGACAGCTGAACACAAACAGCAGGAACCTGGAAGCGTCCAGATGTTGGAACTTCGATCCCATTGGTTTCCCCCAGCACTGTCCACAGCAGTGCATTGTGGGAGGCGTAGAACGAAACGCTCAGATAAGATATAGGCTGCTCGTCCCTGCTTTATTAATGCCGTTTCACTGATAATTCATGAACGCAGCCAGCAGGCGCTTGTTGGATTTTTTAAAACAAACAAACAAACCCGGAGATCACAAATTTGAAATTGCTACTTCAACTAGCAGGGCATCAGTTCATTAGCTTATCAGTGAACGTTAGGAAAGATTGCATTTTTTAAGAAACAGAACAATTTCCCCCTTGACATCGCTGCCTGGAGCTCACAATGATGGGCTTATGTAAATCAGCATGCAGACACAGGACCTTAACGTAGGAAGAGAGGAAAGGAGAGGGAAAGAAGAAAGAGGAAAGGAGAGGAAGGACCTTAACGTAGGAAGAGAGGAAAGGAGAGGGAAAGAAGAAAGAGGTAGGAGAGGAAGACAGGCAGGAGAAGTAAGAGTAGAAGAGAGGGTAGGAAGGGGAAGAAGAGGAGAGGAGTGGAGAAGGGGAAGAAGCAAAGGGAAGGGAGAGGAGGAAAGAAGAAAGTAGAGAAGAAGGGAGGGAGGGAGAAAAGGAAAGAAAAGCAGGGTGGTAGTAAAATAAAATAGGTGAATGGGATAGTAAGCAAAGCAATACCGATTATATATTTAAATTTTTATATGTAAAAATGAATATTTAAAATTGTTAATACACAATGTTAATAAAAACCATGAGAATGTACTGTATTTTTCGGACTATAAGACGCACCGGTGTATAAGATGCACCAAGATTTCAAAGAGGTAAGTAAGAAAAAAAGCACTTTGCAGGCTTCAGCAGGGCTGGGGGAATGCAAAAATGCCCCCGTTTTTGCAAAAAACGGGTGGAAAACAGGAACATTTTTGCCTTCCCTCACCCCTGCTGAAGCCTTCTGGGGGATGGAGGAAGGCAAAAACATCTTTGTTTTTGCGGAAAAACGTCTATTTTTTGCAAAAATGAGATGCGGGGCCAGGGCTTCAGGAGGCCAAAAATAGCTGCATTCGGTGTATAAGATGCACCAATATTTCCACGCTCTTTTAGAACATCCAAGTTCTTGCAGGATGACTCTTTCTCTCTTTCTCTTTTCAATTTTCTCTTTCTTTCCCCCCCTCCCTTTCTTATCTTCCTTCTGCTCAGATAGTTGATACAAGCCTGTCGCAGCTTCTTTTCTCTCTCTCTCTTTAAATTTATCAAAGAGTTTGGACACCAACTAGAATGAAATGGGCGTATCCTTTTCTATAAAAAAAAATACAATTGAAAATCCTTCATCGTCTTAGCTATTGTTGGAGTATAAATCAAAAGGCAGCCTTGGAGAAGATATGAGGCTTGGCTCTCCTAACCCACATTCTAACCACAAATTATGAATGTTAAAAAGTACATAAGCTTCAGGGATAGAAAGACAATGTGCTTATTTACCCCAAAGAGAAAGCCAACCTACTGTGCTAAATTTATTCCACCCATCCCTATTTATATGTATGTATGTGTGTATGTGTATGTGTGTATATATATATATATATATATATATATGTATTTGTGTTACAACCCCTGGTATGCCCAAATATGGGAGGAAGCTCACTACTCCCTCTTTCTGTCCTTCGGCTCAGTACAGAAGACCATGCGGGCAGAAAACCATATTTTTATTTTTAATGTTGCCTTTTTATATTTGTGTTGTATTTGTGCTGATAAATAAATAAAGAGAGACTAGTATAGATCTATTTCGAGCTAATTAGCTCTCATCAGTTAGCCATACCCTTACTGGGATTTGAACCTGGGCTGTATTATATATTTGGGCATACTAGGGGTTGTAACACAAATACATACCTATTTCCCTGGCTCAACTGATAAGGAGGCGAGCCTGTGGCTTAGTGGCTAAGACTCCTGCCTAAGATATAATACAGCCCAGGTTCAAATCCCAGTGATGAGCCGAAGGACAGAAAGAGGGAGTAGTGACCTTCCTCCCATATTTAGGCATACCAGGGGTTGTAACACAAATACATATATATATAATTAGCTTGAAATAGATCTATACTAGTCTCCCTTTATTTATTTATCAGTACAAATACAACATATATATATATATATATATATATATATATATATATATATATATATATATATATATATATATATATATATATATATATACATATATATACACACACACACACATACACACACACACACACACACACACTTCCACTATCAGAGAACAAAGAAAGGGTGTGGGCAAGGGAAATCCTTCCCTGTGTCCAATGCTACAAGCTGAAACATAATAAAGTGGGCAAACAGACAAGCATAATTATAAGCACAAAAATATTCCCCTTATTTTTCCTACCTTACACACCAATTGCAGCAACAGTTTTTCCCCCTTTTTTTTCCCTGCCTTCATCTCCATTCTTTCTTCCTTGACTCCCTTTTTACAGTATGCAAGCCCCTTAATTAATTACTTAATTTCTGTACCCTCCCTCCATCTCAACAGGATGACTCTGGCTGGCTTATAATTCTAAATAGCAATAGTACTTAGACTTATATACCACTTCATAGTGTCTTACAGCCCTCTCTAAGCACTTTACAGAGTCAGCCTATTGCCCCCCAACAATCCGGGTCCTCATTTTACTGACCTCGGAAGGATGGAAGGCTGAGTCAACCTTGAGCTGATCAGGGTTGAACTCCTGGCAGTGGGCAGTTAGCCTGCTCTACTGCATTCTAACTACTGCACCATGACAGACATTTAAAACCAATAAAAAGAGTACAAAATAGATATACATATACAGCATCCAGTTGAACAGTAAAACCAATAGGAGCCCTTAATACATTCGGAACCCCAGATTTGAACTCATAGCCAAGTTTTTAGAGTTTTGGGGGTCGGGGGTCACTCTAAATCTCTGAAGGGAGGATGTTCCACAGAGCAAGGGCCCTCTTCTGATCCCTGGCCATCCAACATTTTTAGCTGATGGGGATCCACAATGTGTCCAATCTGGTGGGCCAAATTGGACAGGTCAGGATTTGATTGCTGATGCACACCTGGAGATCTCATGCGCCTTTACCCCATGACAGCCTGTCCCAGCCCTGCCTGCCCTCCAGATGTGTGGATGTGATGTCTCATGATTGTCAGCAATGGCCACACCAGTTAGGAGTTCTGAGCGCTGCAGTCTCAGCACACTTGGCTTTTGCCTGCATTTGGAAAGCTGGTGGAGGAAATCCAAGAATAGTTTTGCACTGTTTTCAGGAGCAAAGTTCTGGCCCTTCATGAATTCCCTGGAGGATGCTTGGTGGTGGTTTTGGAACTTGACTGACAGTCAGACATTGGGAAGAAGAATACCCAACCCCACCCCAACCCCACTCCATTGAGTGGCCTCTAAATGGCCCTATCCTTTGCCAGTTGTTTCCAAGAACGGAATTAACCTGAATTCAAAGATGCTCTTTCCTCTTTTTCCGGCACATGGCAGCCCAACCAAGTCCTGCAAGGAGGTGCCAGGCACTTCCTCCACAATACCAGTCCCACCTTTTGCACACTCTGCACAAACCCATGCTGAAGGGCACTTCACTCTTGAAACAATAGCAAGCACATGGCTTTGAAATGTCCTCAGGCCGCCTGCCACACGCCAGAAAGAAAGGAAGGAAGGGAGGGAGGGAGGAAGGAAGGAGGAAAGAAAGAAAGAAAGAAAGAAAGAAAGAAAGAAAGAAAGAAAGAAAGAAAGAAAGAAAGAAAAATCTTTGTCATCGCCATCTCTTCTACACTTTCCAAGATCCACTTCCACTAATGGCTGCAGGATGGAAAAAAGCTGAAATAAGGGGCATCCCCCAATACTTTGCTTCTAAGGACTAGGATAAAGGCTAAAAATAAGGTTTTTTAACCGGGCTGGGATGAGAAGCAGTGTGAAAAAAAACACACAAGCAAATGGGATTCTCAGAGACGCCGGCCTCTCTCTCCGGGGCAGGTGAAGCCTTGTGTGAAAAGTGATGCAGGAAAGGAAGCTTTTAGCAGAGAGAGGAAAGCTGGGAAGGAGAAACATATTAATAGCACCATCTTACACCGGCTTCAGCAGGGGTTACCCCCCAGGGAAGAGAAGGCAAGGACTGCAGCTTGCAGCTTGCAGTCACAGGCAAGCTGGATTTCAGATCAGGAAACTGCTTGCTGCACGCATCCCAAAGTGGGGTGATTTGCTGTTTTTTCCTCTTCCCATCTCCCCCCCCCTCTTTTCCTCCAGGCTGGGGAGAGGGTTCCAGAGCAGATTTAACAGATTCTTGTTACTGATAGCTACTGCACCACGACATACATTTAAAACCAATAAAAACCCTGCAAAATAGATATCTACAGCATCCAGTTGAACAGTAAAACCAATAGGGGCCCTTGATACATTCGGAACCCCAGATTTGAACACATAGCCAAGTTATTAGAGTTTTGTGGGGACGGGAATCACTCTAAATCTCTTAACGGATGGATGGTCCACAGAGCAAGGGACCACAGCAGAGAAAGCCCTCTTCTGATCCCTGGCCAGCCAACGTTTTTAGCTGATAGGGAGGGGGGGGGTACCTACAATTTAACAGAGGACACTAAAGGCCACTGCAAATCAAGGGGAAGGGGAAGGGCTCAGCTAAGGCAAGGCAACCATCAAGCAAGCCAGTAGTAGTAAAACCCTCCTGGTGATAAAGACCCCAGCTGCCCATCAATCCTTCGGGACAGCTGCACCCAGATCTTGGAGATGTCTTCAAGGAGGAGAACGTGCCGGGAGGGGAGCGGCGCTGGGGGAGGGAGGGAGGCAGGGAAGGTGGGGAGGTTAAGCACAGGATTTCCCCCCTATTCAGAGTTACAGCGGGACCGGGACTGGATCGCCACTATCCGGGGAGGTGGGGAAGTCTTGGAGGATGGCGGGAATGAGAAAAAAGAAAAAGGAAGCGATTGCGGAGAAGGGCGAGTGGGGGAACCAGGGATGAGCAAGATAAGGAGGTGGGGAAGCACGGGGGCAAAGCCAGCATCCGATCGACTACCCACCTGCCGAGGATCCGGGGATCTGGCCCGCTGGATCAGCCCGCGAGGAGGAGGAAGAGGAGGAAGAAGAAGGAGGAGAAGAGGAGGGGCGGCGATCCCAGCAAACCCAAAGACCACCTGGCCGCGTCGAGCAGAAAGCGGTGCCCTGTCTGGTCCCAGCCTCTCTCCGGGTGGGGGTGGGGGTCGGAGACAAAAGAGCGGCCGCCTGCTTTTCCCTCCGATGCTCGCAGGGGGAAGAAGAAGAAGAAGAGAGAGAAATATAATAATGATAATAATAATAAGGGGTGGGGGGCGGTTGGGAAACACACCCCGAAAGGGGCGTGGGACGGATGGATCCTGATAGGAAGGGGTGCGGGCGGGGGTGGGGACATCCCGGCGACGCAGGAGGAAAGCTCCGGGCTGCCCGGCAAGAGTCGGAGGGAGGCAGGGACTTGGGGGGAGAGGGAGGCGCCGCGGGCAAGATCGACCTCCCAGCCCGGCCCCGCCGCAGCCCTTCCCCGGGGGGGGGGGAGTAGGCTGCGGGGCACGCGTGAATGGGGAACACGCGGGGAAGAGGCCGGCGACTGGGGATCGCCCACCCGGGGTTCCAGGGCACGGGGAGGCCGCCTGGCCTTGGCGAGGGCTCAACGTTAGCCGCCCCCCCCTCCCTCCGGTTTGCGGGATCCTCGGTTTTCTCTCTCTCTCTCTCTCCCCCGCCCCGCTACACGGTGCTGACCCGCCCGATTCCCTCTGCCTGCCTCTGCGGTGTTTTTGTTCCGAAGAGCTTTTTCCAGGGTCAGGTCCTTTTTCCTGGGACGCTTTTCGTTTCAATCGCCGGTCAGTGGTTTTTATTGCTTTCCTTAATTCGGGTGCTGGCCCTGTTTCTATTTCCGTCCCGAGGCTGCGGCGGCTTATTCATTTGATCCATGAATAATAGAAAAATACGCCTATAACATACAGTGCCGATAAAGGAGGAAAAGAGAATTAGAATAGGGTAGGGTAGGGTAGAAGTGAATAGAGTAGAATGGAATGGAACGGAAGAGTAGGGTAGGGTAGGGTAGGAATAGGAATAAGATAGGGTAGGGTAGAACAGAACAGAACAGAACAGAATAGAATAGAATAGAATAGGAATAAGATATGGTAGGCTAGGGTAGAGTAGAATAGGAATATATTTATTTATTATTTATTTATTTATTTATTTATTTATTTTACCGTGCTTCTAGACCGCCCCCTCTCCCGAAAGGGACTCGGGGCGGTGTACAGTCCATGTAAAGAATATATCAAAATACAATAAATAGAAGAATTAAATATGTACAGTTAAATATGGAGGAGGTTAAAAATAGAATTAAAAGAACTGTACAGAGCCAGTATATATAAATATAATTTTAAAACCCCTAAGACACACACAAATTAAGTTAAAAACAATAGGGTAGGGTAGGGTAGGGTAGGGTACGGTAGGATAGGATAAGACAGGAATGGGAACAGGAATAAGATAGGGTAGGGTAGAGTAGAATAGAATAGGAATAGGGTAGGATAGGGTAAGGTAGAATAGAATAGAATAGAATAGAAGAATAGGAAGAATAGGAATAGGGTAGAGTAGAGTAGAATAGAATAGGGTAGAATGAAATGGAATGGAAGGGTAGAATTGAATTGAATTGAATAGGAATAGGTATAGGAATAGTGTAGGGTAGAATAAGGTAGAATAGAATGGAAGGGTAGGGTAGAGTAGAATAGGATAGGATAGGGATAAGAATAAGAGAATAAGAATAAGGGTAGGGTGGGATAGAATAGAATAGGGTAGGGTAGAATGGAATGGAATAGGAATAGAAAATAGAACAGAACAGAACAGAGTTGGAAGGGAACTTGAAGGTCATCTAGTTCAACCTCACCCCTGCCCAAGCAGGAGACCCTACACCATTTCTGACAGGTGTCAGGGCAATCTCTTTGTGAAAGCCTCCAGTGATGAAGCTCCCACAACCTCTGAAGACAACCTGTTCCATGGGTTGATTGTTCTTACTGTCAGAAAAAAAATTCTCCTTATTTCCAGGTCGAATCTCTCCTTGTTCAGTTTCCATCCATTATTTCTTGTCTGGCCTTCTGGTGCTTTGGAAAATAAGTTTGGAAAATATTTGAGGCCCTCAAATATTGGAACATCGCTATAATGTCTCCCCTGTTCCTTCCCTTCATTTGTAGCTCAGGGTCAAAATGAGGGGTCCTTGGTGCTCTCTGAGCTTGGTTCCCCCCCCCCCCCGGCTTGGAGACGTTTCATTACCCAAGATAGGTAACATCATCAGTGCTAATCACTAGTCACTAGCAATGATGATGTTACCTAGTTTGGGTAATGAAACATCTGCAAGTAAAAAAACCACCAAGGACCAATGGTGCTATTAAGCCAGTTCTATTCGGTTTGGGCGAACCAGTAGCAGTGGCGGTGAGAGGCTCCACCCACCTGCCCAGGCGTCACCACATCCTGTTTTTGACGCTCTGTGCATGCATTTACGAACCAGTAGCAAAGGTAGCTTGATTTCACCCCTGCCAAGGATCTTTCGTATTTACAGTACATACATACCCTTCTGCCGCAAAGATGTGCTTGCAAAAACACGCTCACAATCAAGTATTGTAATGCACACTATGTGAGTCCCCTTAAGACAGATTTCTCTCTCTGTTTAGAAATGTATTTTAGTTACTGTAAGCCGATTGAATGCTGGGAACTTTGTGTCAACATCGTGATAAAGTCCAAAGTATAATATATGATAGATGTCCTTTTTAATACTTCCTGTTGTCTGAGTCGTCTGGGTCTTTTACAACCTCTCATTTACATAGTCCTTTTTACATCATAGTTTCAGTTTCACTTTCTGCCAAATTATTCTCTTCCATTATTTTTCATCTTTATGATTATTTTTTCTTAATACATAAATAATATCTTCCATTGCCCCTTCAAAGTTACACCAAATTTTCCCTTTTTATTTTCTCCATTGGCATATATTGCTATAAAAAGCATACATCCTCTAATTCAAATCAAGTATAAAGAGCATTTCTTTCAATTTTTTTCTACAATTAGCAATATACTATCATTTCTTTATTTCTTAATTAGTTACATCACAATAACAATCTTAATCTACTAATGTAACTCTTTTTCCCTTTCTTCCTCTTTTAACCGTTTTCTCTTGGGCTCCCCAAAATCCAGAGTTTTAATTCTTTCCCTTCTTTTCCCCTTTTCTCCTAACTTCTTTTTCTTTTTCCTATTTTTGTGATTGTTGTATCTTTTCTTCAGAGTATTTACTCGTATTATTCTAGTAACTTTCCCCAGGGTTTTCCCTGTTCTCTTCCTTTTCTTACGAAAATAACGAATGGACTTGGCATAATTAAAATAAATAAATAAAAAGCTTCCTAACCATCATTTTCAAAAGAACAGCATCTGTGACTTGGATAGCTCATCTCCGTTTCTGAAAAACATACTCAGTTCTTAGAAATCAATGGAATTCTGAATCTCAAAGATTATCAAAACAAACGGTTTCTTTTAGGTTTCGGTTAAGTTTTGCAAAATAATCGGAGGAGCAGAGTTTTCAAGTTCCTAATAGCAAAAGGGATAAATGAGACCTTGAATGGGATAAAATGTAGACTGCCGAACAACACCAGGGAGCCTTAATTCCAATCTCTTAGGGGATTAGTCACTATTTACATTATTATGATAAGAATAAATATAGGAAGGAAAGAATGCTTTGGTCAACGAAAGTTCCCACAAAGCAACTGAAACTTACTGTATTTTTCGGAGTATAAGATGCACCAAGATTTTGAAGAGGCAAATAAAAAAAAAAGTTTTTGCACTCTGCAGACCTTGCCAAAATGGGCCCGTTTTTTGTCAAAAAAAAGGGGCATGCATAGCTTTTAGGAGGATTATAGAGTGCTCCTGAGGGCTGGGGGGGGGGCAAAAAATGAGCAAAAAACGACCTGTTTTTCACTCATTTCTACCCTCCCCAGCCCCCAGGAGCACTCTGGAAGCCTCCTCAATGCTATGCAGGGCCATTTTGGTGAAGGGGCGGGGTTTCGGGAGGCAAAAAAATGCCGTATTCAGTGTATAAGACGCACCCAGATTTTCAGCCACTTTTTTGAGGGGAAAAGGTGCCTCTTATACTCCAAAAAATACGGTAACTAGGACTCGCTGTTTTTAAAAGAATCACAATTTATCAGCAACTTTTGCAAGTCTGCCAAAAGAACATTGCAACCAGATTTAAGGAATCAGACTGTGTGGCTGTTGATATAATGCATAGATCAGGGGTCAGCAGTCTTAAACACTCAAAGAGCCACAAAGATCCTAACCAGAAGCCTCCCGTTCAATTCTGGAGCCAACTGGAAGTTTGGTTTCCCCACCATAGAGTCTCCTCCTAGCGTGGCATCCTTTTTCTTCTTCCTGTCCTAACCAAAAGCCCTATCAATTGTGGAGCTGACTGGAAAACCCGCCCCTTGCCATAGAGTCTCCTCCTGGCACGCCCTGCTCCCCCCACAAACCAGAAGCTCCTCTCAATATTGTGATGCCAACCAGTGACAGGAAGCCGCAGCAGAGGGATGAAAGAGCCACATGCGGCTCCAGAGCTGCAGGTTGCTGACCCCTTGCATAGATCAAAGGATGTAAGAACGAGACAGGATTGGTGGGACCAAGCCCACTTCAATAAATTGGCCCCCAATGTTATATGCTGGGTTACAATTAGCCAAAAGAATAACATCTGCATTGTGACATCATAAGCGCCATCCTTTTGTATGTACAGTATTTGCATCACCTTGTTCCACCAAAGTAATCAAGAGGTACAATTTTTCACCTGTGCCTTTTGCAATGCCCATGATGACCAGTTCAAGTAGTCCTCCACTTACAACCTTTCATTTAGTGACTGAAGTTACTGAAAAAAAGCGACTTCTCATCACACGTAGGACCTTCACGGCATTCTCAAAGTCACGGGATCAAAATTTGGGCATTGGATAAATGGCATGTAATTCAGTGACGTGCTGTGAGGTTTATGGCTGGTGAGGCTGGTGACGTCATCAGGAAGGCGGGGAATGGGACCACGTGTGCTGGAGGCTGAGGCTGCCTCAGCCTCCAGCACACGTGATCCCATTCTCCGCCTTCCTGAGCCCCCTCCGCCGGCTCGCACTCCATGGTCCTCCAACAGCAGCTGCTTTTCAGTGCTTTTCTGTGCGTCTGGCGTTTAGGACATCCGGCTATCTACCTAAATGCCAGATGCACAGAAAAGCACTGAAAAGCACTTCGCCTCCAAGCCACTTCGTCTTGATGACATCGCCGCAGCTGCTGGGTGCGGCCGGATGGAGGTAGCCAGAGCAGCGTCGAGGCGGTCCGGGCGGATGAAAGAGCGAGCGAGCGAGCGATGGAGGATCAGGCAGCCTGATCCTTGCTCGCTCGCCCACCGGACTGCCTCGGTGCCACTCTGGCTACCTCTGTCCATCCGCGCCTGGCAGCTGCGGTGATGTCATCAAGACGAAGTCCAGCGGAGGCAGAAATGTTGTCGGCGCTCCCGGACTTCGTCTTGATGACGAAGCCACGAAAGGGACTGGAGAATGACGAGAACCTTCCTGCCTCTGCTGGACTTCATGCACTCCTCGCGACTGCAATATACGTCCAGAAGCGGCTTTTGTGGCTAATGGGGTTTGGGCTTCCAGCCCAACAGCCCCTGCCACATCTGGACATCTATTGCAGTCGCGAGGAGCGCACAAAGTACAGCGGAGGCAGGAAGGTTATTGGCGCTTCCGAGAACCCTCCTGCCTCCGCCAGTTGCCCAGCTGGCACCGCCCCGTGCGCCCACCACCTCCTCCTCCTCCCTCCTCTTCCTCTTCACTCCCCAAAGGCTCTTCTCCTTACCGGAGCTTAGCAGGAGCCGTGTAAAAGGGATGGGAGGAAATATATATTATTATTATATATTATATATTATTTCATGATGAGAGGTGAGGCTCTGCCTCCCCTGACCGCACGTCCCTGGTGTAATTCACAGGTTACGGCATCCCAGGGTCATTTAGTCTCTATTTGCAACCTTCCCATTGGCTTCCACAAGAGAGGAAAAGGTGGGGGGAGCCAGATTCGCTTAACGACTTATGTGATTCACTTAACAACCGCAGCTTAATGAGCCATGGTGGCGCAGTGGTTAGAGTGCAGTACTGCAGGCGTCTTCTGCTGACTGCTGGCTGCCTGCAATTTGGCAGTTCGAATCTCACCATGCTCTAGGTTGACTCGGCCTTCCATCCTTCCAAGGTGGGTAAAATGAGGACCCAGATTGTTGGGGGCAAGAGGCTGATTTTGTAAATCGCTTAGAGAGGGCTGGAAAGCACTGTGAAGCGGTATAGAAGTCCTATTGCTATTAATAACCGTGACAAAAAAGTAAGTAAAATCAGCATCACTCAACTAGCAACCATACTGAATAGCAACAGAAATTCTGGTCCTAATTGTCATAAGTCGAGGACTACCTGTATGGCAAACAAATCTTAGAGGAGGCTTCTTGGGGTATGCAGAGCTCAAAACTGCACCTCTTTTTATGGATTGGGGACAATCGGAGTGATTACAAGGGGCAAAATCCGAATACTTCAGACAAATATTTCCCTTGAAACACAGCCTCCTAAAATTAGTTCTCCCTTGAGGTCCTTGGGCTTTCCTGCTTTGGGAGCCTGGTATCCCAAGTTCTGTCAAGGCCAGATCAGCCTTTGAGCCAAAGAAAATGTTGTACATTCTTGTTATAAGGTGTGTGTGTTTTCAATTAACTTAGATCATTTGTGTTATTTCCCTGTCCACCCAATCCAAGATGTTTATTCAAAGTTTCACCATTTCAGAGAGGGAATTGTGTTAAATATCATAGCCAGAACAACAACCAGATAGGACTTATCTTATATACAATATCTTATATACAATTAAGAGTTGTTAACCTAATTTTGTGAAGCTTCTTCTCCGGCAACATTGTACTGCAAACCAGGACATACAAAACCTTTGCCAAACCAATTCTCAAATACAGCTTGTCTGCCTGGAATCCACACTGTATATCGGACATTAATACGATTGAGCAAGAAATACTGGAGGTATTTCACAAGAAGAGTCCTCCACTCCTCTGCTCACAACAGAATCCCTTATGCTACCAGGCTTGAAATTTTGGGCTTGGGCAACCTAGAACTATGCCAACTAAGGTCTGACCTAAGCGTATTATGCAAAATTGTCTGCTACAACGTCCTACCTGTCAATGACTACTTCAGCTTCAACTGCAATAATACACGGGCAAACAATAGACGATAAACTCAAGGTAAATTGCTCCAAACCTGATTGCAGAAAATATGACTTCAGCAACAGAGCGATCAGTGCCTGGAATGCACTATCCAACTCTGTCGTTACATCCTCAAACCCCCATAACTTTAACCTTAAACTGTCTAGCGTCTAGCAAAAGAATATGGGTGGAAAATTCAAATATGGCTGACACAGTTAAGTGAATTTAAACCAGAATTATACCTTCTGGGAGTTATAAATGAGAAATATAGCAAAGGAATAACCTACTTAACAATTCATATTAAAACAGCAGCAAGAATGGTCTTTTCCCAAAACTGGAAAAACGGGGAAATTTCACTAGAAGAGGAAGTAATTAGGAAAATTCTGACGGCTGAAATGGATAGATTGACGTGGGAATTGAAGAATAAAAGTGAAACAGACTACTATAAAAAGTGGATAAGATAAAATCGAAAGCAATATGGATAGAAGAAAGATATCTTTATATTTGTAAATGCTGAATAGACCAAATGTAAATAAGCAAGGTGTTTATGATATCTAACTTATATTTTAGTATGTATGGCAAAGACAAAGTCAGGATGGTTACACCATCTCCAATGTTTTATTGTGTGTTTAATAAAAAATATATATTTTTAAAAACTGTCTAGAGTGGACCTCACCCCATTTCTAAGAGGTCCGTAAAGGGGGCGTGAATAAGCGCACCAGCGTGCCTACCGTCCCTGTCCTATTGTCCCCATTTTTTTCATACCTATTTCCTGTGTTCATGTCCATGTTTATACTCATACCTGTTATCTCGTACAAGTTTGACAAACTAAATAAATACAATAAACTAACTAAATAAAATATATTGCATTCTTCATGGACAAAGTGCAATATAAGATACAGGATAAGGAAGTTATAAATGCGATTTGAAAATGGTAACGCTGCTGGTAGGAATGTTGTGACTAGAGAAATGGAATGGCTTGTGTAATGCGTGCAAATATTACAATTGTGACTGGTGCCTGAACAAATGCGAACAAGGGATTAGTTTGATAAGCGTGCATAGAAAGGCGTCTGGCACAATTCTGACTGCAGATGAATACAGGTGAGAATGGCAAACTTTGGAAAGTACGATGTGACTTTATTTTGCAGACAGTCCGCGAAGAAGACTTCGATGCTGATTTAGAAAAAAGTGCACGATCAGGTTTGAATTATGAAACATTTTTGCACAAACACGGAATTGGAAGTCAGTTAGTGACTGTGGTAAAAGTTGATGTGAGTAAATCATTGTATGCGAATAATTGGAACGCTTAGCAAATGATTCAACCCTGAACAGAGATTTTAAACAAGAATGTGCGATGTTGTTCCCTTATTGTTATTTATTTGTGAATGAATAAAGAACACATTTAAACATATTTAAGAAGGAACAGTGAATCTGTCAAGGGAAAAGAGAACTCCAAGAATGTGGCGTTGTGGTTCTATAAAGCTGATGCAACCCAGAAGTCTAAGTTTATTATGTACAGTCTGACAGGGATTTAGAGAGGTATGTTTATTCTAAACAGAGAGGCAATTTCAAAGCCCCAGAGATTAACAGCAGAATCAAGGTATTTCAAAACTTTACCATGTTACATCCATCAACATCTGGCTGGGAGGTACCACACTTGCTAAAAGAAAAACCAGAGAAACAGACTAGACCAGTTCTGGCAACTTAAAACTGAGATGAAGCAGAAAGAACAATTTTCATGTAGAAGAATTAAAATTAAGTGCCATCTTGGACTGTGGGGGTGAAATGGTATTTTTGGGGAAATCAAAGATACCGTTTACAGCCCACTCGTGGTTAAGCCCACTTAACCAACCAAAACGTTAAGAACCAATTTCTTAATGTTGGATTTTTTTCAGTCAAAGGTTGGACCTAGTTAATGTTTGGATAAGAGAACTATCAAGAAACTTCCCAGCTATAAGTTTGCTAGAGAGGGAAGTGGGGAAAAAAAAACTAGAACCGTGATGGCAAACCTTTTTCTTATGACGTGCCAAAATTGTGCGCCATCACCCACACCAATTCAATCCTCCCTGCCCACCTGAAAATGCGTGCATGACACACACACCACCACCCCTCCCCATGCATGCGCACATGACCTCCCCAGGCTTTGGAGGCTTTCCAGAAGCCTGGGGAGTGCGAAAACGGTCTCCCCCGGAGGCCCTCCAGAAGCCGGAAATGGATTGTTCCTGAACTTCCAGTTGGCTCATTGGGGCCATTTTTCGCCCTCCCCAGCCTCCGGGGGCTTTCCTGAAGCCTGGGGAGGGCGAAAAACGACCCCAATGAGCCAACCGTAAATTTGGGAATGAACCCAAAAAATATGGCTCCGTGTGCCACCTGTGGCACGCGTGGTATAGGTTCGCCATCACGGCTCTAGAAGGATGCAAATCACTTTCACGTTGGTTGCTAAGACTTGGATATGTAATCTTTTACTTCAGTTCTTCAGAATTAGAAATGTAGTAGAGTTGGCACCAAAGTCAGATTTTGCCTTCCTATTATTTATCATCTAAAGCAGGGGTGTTCCAACTTTGACATCTCTAAGACTTGTGGACTTCAACCCCCAGAATTCCTCAGCCAGAATTCCCCAATGGCTGGCTGGGGAATTCTGGGAGTTGAAGTCCACGAGTCTTAAAATGGCCAAAGTTGGACATTCCTGATCTTAAGAGTGACCATACAACTGTCCAAACTCTAAACAACACTGCACAGTTTGATTAATTCTTTCCTTAGGGAAACAACCTAATTCCTTTCATGTTCTTCAGACCAAAACACCCCTCCCCCCCACACACAATCTGCTTTCTGCCTGGTTGAGGAATAAAATCAGTCTGTAAATTCCAAACAGCCGAGCCTTTGGTGGAAAGATAAAGCTCTTTTTTTTTTTTTTTTAAGCAAAAGGGAGTGTATTTCCTTCGTTTTTAAATTGTCTTTGTTTTTATAAGAATATCTGAAGAGAAAGAACTCTTCACGCTGGCAAACTGGCTTGGGTCGTTTGAGATGGGCCTATAAGGGGTATTATCGACAAGAGATGTTGGATTGTTGAAAGAAATGTCCCCCTAGGTTCGGTTCCAAGTGGGGAAAAAGACACTGGAAACATGGAGGCTGTTTGGAAAGATGGTTTAATGGTGTACAGCAGGGGCATCCAAACTTGGGAACTTTAAGACTTGTGGACTTCAACTCCCAGAATTCCCCAGCCAGATGGCTGGGGAATTCTGGGAGTTGAAGTCCACAAGTCTTAAAGTTCCCAAGTTTGGACACCGCTGCTGTATAGGATCACATGTCTTGAGTTCCTGAGCAGAAAAGGGCCAATGTGCTGAGAGACCCTGAGTTTTATACCCTCTGTTGGGCCCCACCTCTCTGTTTCCTGTTCCTGTGTAAGAAATATATTCTGATTGGTTGTCAGACTCCCAGCGGGTGGAAGGTCTTAGCTGACTTTTTAAGGCTGTCCCGAGACCCAAGCTTGTTTTCATTGTTTGCTGATGGAATCTTCCCAGGTGCCATGTGGTGGGTTTCTGTTTGCTAGATGCGTCTGCCTGAAGGGGTTGGATCTTTGTTATGTAGAATAGACTGGCTCAGGCCTTAATGGCCCATGGACAAAGGTGGGGGGGAGATGAGTTTCTGCCTCCCTTTTAGGGGGGAATATTTAGCCCTTTTAATATTTCCTAAAATATTTCATTTTCTAGGAGAGGGGTGGGTGCTAACTTCCTACAGGATCTTTAAAAAACGGATGAAGTAACTCAGACTGCTCTTACTACAAAAAGCTGACAGTGGCTCTATTGAACTTCCTTGGAAAATGGGGTGCTTTTACCTTTCATTTTGTCAAGTCAGCAAAAGAAGAAGACACATTGTTGTTTTTAAAAGAGAAAGTCCTTTCCTTTAAACAGTTCCTATTTTTAATTCCAGACTTCTTCCTTGTAGCCATCTCATGTTGACTGCAGCTTCAGTTTCTTTCTGCGTTTGATCATAAACAGTAGAGGGTCATTTAGTTCAGGCAGTTACTTTTTCTTTCTTTTTTTCTTACAGATGAAGAGCAGAACTGCCTTCCTGGAACTGATGCTTCATCATGAAATAGATCTGAACCCAGACTTCTACTTGGTAATTGACTGGTAGCGATTCTCCTGGCTGGTTTCTGGCGAATTTCTCTAATTCTTTAGAAGTTTATTGCAAGTGTATCCCCCATTTCTTCAGGGAGCTCAAGTGATGGTATTGTCAGCATTCCAAATAGCATCCAAAAGTAAATCAGCGTCCAAGGCAAAGTATTGCTCAAAGTTCCAATTTATTCAGAGAGCCATGTTGGCTCATCTGGGAAAACCCGAATCTGAAAGCTTAACGGTTTTCCCCACCCAAGTTAAAGTTCAAGATCTTGCGCCCACACCCACAAGTCCATCCCATGGTCCAATCTCCCACTGCCATGCTGTCAGTTCCACCCATCCAGTTCTGGTCAGGTGCAGAGGTGCCAGGATTATTGTTATTTTTTTGGCTACATAACATTCTTCTCTGTACTATTCCCTCTCCCAATTTCCCACTGTAGAAACAGCATAGTAGAATATTAGAAGTGTGGCAGGCCAAAGATCCAAAAGGAACATGGCTGCAGGCCTGACAGGTACCTGGCACTCTGCTGATACACTCCATTGTTGTTCTTCCAATAGCTGCAGTTATTACACTAAGCTATATCTAAGAGGTGGTGTGCGGCATCTATCACAATGGGATGGATTCGTGCATCATGCTAATCCAGTGATGGCTAACCTTTTTTTGTGCCGAGTGCCCAAAGCGCGCGCGAGAGAGAGAAACCCCAAAATGCAATGCAAGGGGCTTCTGCGCATGCGCCCCACCCACCCCTCACCACTTTTTGGCTTCCAAGTTGGTGCAGGAGGCTTTCCAGTCCCAAAATGGGCCACAAAGGGGCTTCGCGCGGCACCCCTGTGCCCCATTTTGGCTTCCAGCTTGGTGCAGGAGGCCTTCCCTCCCTCCTTATCTTCCCAATCCCCCTCCCCCAGTGGTGGGATGCAACCAGTTTAACAACTGGTTCGGTGAGCACGTGCTTTGCGTGGAAGAAATATCCATTTAGGTTCAGTTCCAAGTGGGGAGAAAGACACTGGAAACACGGAGGCTGATTGCAAAATGGTTGCGGAGAGTGAGGGAGTGGAGAGTGAGGGTTATTTATGCTCTCTCTTTAGCCTTGCCCTTGAGCTTCCTGTTCCTGTGGCAAGGGGCATCTATCCTATTGGTTGCAGGCTCCCAGGTGAAGTCATATTTGTCTGAATCAAGGTTGGTTGAATCTTGGACTGATGAAATATCTCCAGGTGCCATGTGGTGAGTTCTGTTGCTAAAACTGGGTAGATGGCTAATCCTATTATGTCCTGAGGGTCATGTCTTAATCCCACCAACCAGGAGGTGAAGCTAGATTAGATAGATTGGGCCAGTCTTTTGTCTTGTAGATAAGCTGGCCCCAAAATATCTGCTGGGGGCAGGAAGCTGGGGCTGAATTTCTGTGTCCCTTAAGATTTCTATTTCTCTTTTAGGGGACATATCCTGCCTTTTTAATATTTCCTAAAATATTTTATTCTTCTAGGAAAGGGTTTCTACACTTTCTACAACATGTTCCTAAATGATTTATTTCCTAAATCCGAGGTTTCAGTTCTCCCATTAGAGCTTGAGGTTGCTCTGCAATGGTTTGGTTTGGAGACTGACTCTATAGCTTTGTGGTTAGTTCAAATATTAACTTGGGTTGGGAAATCTAACTTCTAGTTTCCAATTTGTCGCAGGGCCCATTGTTCAGTTGACTGAAGGAGATGAAGGGAGAACTTCTTGAATAACACTGTGAGCTCCCACAGAGGGGATGAATGCAATAAATACATTAGCATAATCTAAATTGCAAATCATACATACATACATGCTAATTTGCCTTCCAGGATAGGAGAAAATGGCACTCCCATATTCAATGCTACAAGCAGCTTAGACTCCTTTACAATTTAAAAGGAATCGTATATGTGTGTGTATGTATGTATGTTCCTTTTAAAGTTCCGTGTGTGTGTGTGTGTGTGTGTGTGTGTGTGTGTGTGTGTGTGTGTGTGTGTACACCATATTTTTCAGGTATAAGATGCTCCGAAATATAAGACACACTTATCTTTTGGGGAGGAAAACAAGGGGGGGAAATCTGCCTCTGCCTCCCAGCAATTTGCCTCCTTGCAACAAACTGCAAACAGTACAGACAATATACACTGTTTGTAGTGTTACATTTCAGACTATACTTGTACAGATGCTGTTAAAATTGATGTGCACGGAAGCGCAGAAGCCTTAAAAGACAGGTAAGGAGCTCAGGCGGGTGGGCCCTCTGGAGCACCATACCGGAACGGTATCCGGTGCTCCAGGGAGGCTCCGGTACGCCCGCACCGGGGCGTACCACCTGCAACCCACCACTGTTCTGCTTCATCATTAGACTCTCTTTCCAATCGGCCTCCAGCCTCCATTTTGTCTCCATTGCTTTTCCCCCAGCTTGGAATTGAACCAGATGGATATTTCTTCCAACAGTTACTTTTTCATCATCGTTGTAACTGCAACCAGTCACGCATGTCCTAGGTTTGCCATCACGGCAATAGGCCATCACAGCTGAAAACGGAGCTCGGGAGCTCGTTTTTTGCTGGCAGACCGCTTGGGCCACCACAGGCGCCCACGACACGAGTGATGAGCTGGCCACATCCATCCTGGCCACGCCCACCCCAGCCCCACAAGGTCAAGCACAACCCTGATGCGGCCCTCAATGAAATCGAGTTTAACATCCCTATCCTAGATCTTCTCAATCTAACGCACTCTTGCTTGCCTCAAGAGCCACTCACAGAACGCAAACCACAAACATCGGATGTCTTATTTGAAACGAGCCCAGGAATTGGTTGTGTAATATCCTGCTGGTGTGATCTGTATGACCTGTTATAGTAGCTTCACATTCTGGCTAATAACTACATTTTCCCTTAATTTAGTTGCAAAAAAAAACTAGAAGAAAGCCAGATGTCTCAAGGGGACATACAAGAATATATTTAGTTGGCCAGCTATTTCCGCAATAGCCCAAAGGATTTCTGTTCACAGGCCATAAATGTGTAATAAATCAAATACTTGGACAGACAGACGACATGACATCCTTGTCTCTTTGCAAATACTTTTCTAGGCTTTTATTTATTTTTCTTTTATCTTCCTTCATCCTGTCTACTGAGTAGTCACTTCTTTCACTTGCATTCCACATCCAAGCATTAATGCTGACACTTCTATAGATATTGTGTTTCCCTGAAAATAAGACAGGGTCTTATTTTCTTTTGAGCCGCCCGAAATAAGCACTTGGCCTTATTTTCGGGGAGGTCTTATTTTTGAGGCGCAAGAGGCGGCGAGCGTGGTCACCTCGTGGCTGCTGCTGTGTTGCAATATTTTCAGGGAGTGGGGGCTTATTTTAGCGCATTTGCTCAAAAGCCCAATTGGGCTTATTATCCAGGGAGGTCTTATTTTCAGGGAAACGGGAATCCTTGACTTACAACCCCAACTGTTGTTAAGTGAGATAGTTGTTAAGTGACTTTTGTCCCATTTTACAACCTTTCTTGCCACAGATGTTAAGGGAATCACTGCAGTTGTTAAGTTAGCAACCAAGTTGTTAAGTGAACCTGCCTTCCCCATTGACACATCTTATCAAAAGGATGCAAATAGGGATCAGGGCACTGCGACCGCCATAAATATGAACCAGTTGCCAATGGTCTGAATTTTGATCACATGGCCATGTGGGTGGTGCAACAGTCGTAAGTGTGGGAAATGGTCATAAGTCACATTTTTTCAGTGCTGTTGTAATTTTGAACAGTCACTAAATGAATGGTTGTAGATCAAGGATTAGCGGTATTCTCTCTCCCCCCCTTCCTCTGTCCTCTCTCTTTCTCCCTCTCTCTCTCTGTCCCTCTCTCTCTCCTCTCTCTCTCTTTCTTCCCCTCTCTCTTTTTCCCTCCCTCTTTCTCTTTGTCCTCTCTTTCTCCCCCCTCTCTCTGTCCCTCCTCTCTCTTTCTCCCTCTCTCTCCTCTCTGTCTCTCTTTCTCCCCCTTCTCTGTCCCCTCTCTCTTTCTCCCTCTCTCTCTGTCCCCCTCTCTCTGTCCTTCTTTTTCTCCCTCTCTCCGTCTCCCCCTCTCTCTCTGTCCCTCTCCCTCCCACTCTCTCTCTCCTCTCTCTCTCTCTTTCTCCCCTCTCTCTCACTGTCCCCTCTCTCTTTCTCCCTCTCTCTCTGTCCCTCACTCTCTCTCTCTGTCCTTCTTTCTTTCTCCCTCTTTTCCTCTCCCTCTCTCTCCCTCTGTCCTTCTCCCTCTCCCCCTCTCTCTCTGTGTCTCTCTTTCTCTCTTAAAAAACTTTGATTCTGCCTCACATTTTCTCCAGCAAACTCTATGACAAGAAAAAAATTAATCTTTGCTACATTAAAAAAACACCTTTGCAGCTGAATATAGAAGCTCTTCAGTTTTATTTGTTTTTGTTTTACAATATCAACAAATAATGCAAATAATGGTGAAGAAAAAAGAATAGGTATGATCTATCCATCTATTAATTTCAACCCAATGTGATCAAACTGCATGATGATATGATTTAGTAATTCACAATATAAAGATACTCAAATGTTAAGAGAGAGAAAAGGGGATTTTTTTTTCTGGAAATTTGTTTCATAATCAGAACATCTTCTAAAAAACTGACCACATTGCTTAAAATCATTTCCCCTATGCATTGGCTAAAAAAGAAAAGGAAAAAAACTCATACAAATCAACATTTTTCAAAAAGCCCCTGCTATGCATAAAATGTTGCTTTATCTGGTATAGTAATTATTTTAGCTAAACATTATATGTGGAGGGTTCAGAAGTCTTGATGTTTTGCTAAATTCCAAATATTGAGGATATAGCCAGGAAGTTGGGGGGGGGGGGGGAATGAACTCTTAATCAACATCTGTCACTCTAAAAATGATGTTAACAATTGCATTAACATAGGATTAAATTATAGTAATATAGGACAAGCCTAAACAATGAGGCTTGATGTCTATAGCTCTTTAAATTGTGCCTACAAGGTGTTAGTGACATAACTATCAATGGAATTTCTCCAGCTTCACATTACTGCAATTTCCCCTACTTTGTTCCAAAACCGACAAAAAAAGACACCAGAGAAATATCGTACTATCTCTACAGCTGCATTCAAACATAGACACTCCTATAAACATTGTTTATAGGGACGTGGTGGCTCAGTGACTAAGACGGTGAGCTTGTTGATCAGAAAGGTCAACAGTTCAGCGGTTCAAATCCCTAGAGACACGTAACAGAGTGAGCTCCCGTGACTTGTCCCAGCTTCTGCCAACCTAGCAGTTCGAAAGCACGTAAAAATGCAAGTAGAAAAATAGGGACCACGTTTGGTGGGAAGGTAACAGCATTTCGTGCGCCTTTAGCATTTAGTCATGCCGGTTACATGACCACGGAGACATCTACGGACAGCGCTGGCTCTTCGGCTTTGAAACAGATATGAGCACCGCCCCCTAGAGCCGGGAATGATTAGCACATACGTGTGAGGTGAACCTTTACCTTATAAACATTGTCATCATGACAATGGATTCAACTAAGGTTTGATATGGTGGTCAACATCCAAGAACTTGCAACCTAAGGATTTGAATCTGTGAAGTATGAAAGTGGAAAATGGTTGGGCAGCAATAAACAGATCACACAATATCAATAGAAAGGAATATTTGTAGCTCCGGTTGGAACCGTTGGTTGCTTGGTGCACTCTGAACTTGATGGTTTTCTCGCAGATGTTTCATTACCCCACTAGGTAACATCATCAATGGTAAAAGGGAGTGGGATTTGTTCTCTGTTATATCCAAATATATACAATTATTAGATAGATAGATAGATAGATAGATAGATAGATAGATAGATAGATAGATGATAGATAGATAGATGATAGATAGATAGATAGATAGATAGATAGATAGATAGATAGATAGATAGATAGATAGATACATACATACATACATACATACATACATACATAGGTGATAGATAGATAAAAGATAGATAGAAGATAGATAGAAAGATAAAAGATAGGTAGAAGATAGATAGATAGATAGATAGATAGATAAAAGATAAATAGAAGTTAGATATAGATAGATAGATAGATAGATAGATAGATAGATAGAAGATAGATACATACATACATACATACATACATACATACATACATACATACATACATACATACATACATAGGTGATAGATAGATAAAAGATAGATAGAAGATAGATAGAAAGATAAAAGATAAATAGAAGTTAGATATAGATAGATAGATAGATAGATAGATAGATAGATAGATAGATAGATAGAAGATACATACATACATACATACATACATACATACATACATACATACATGATAGATAGATAAAAGATAGAAGATAGAAAGATAAAAGATAGGTAGAAGATGATAGATAGATAGATAGATAGATAGATAGATAGATAGATAGATAGATAGATAGATAAAAGATAAATAGAAGATAGATGATAGATAGATGATAGATAGATAGATAGATAGATAGATAGATAGATAGATAGATAGAAGATAGATAGATAGAAGACAGATAGATAGATGATAGATAGAAGACAGACAGACAGACAGACAGACAGATAGATATAGATGAGAGAGAGAGAGAGAGAGAGATTATAGGGTCCTTGGTACTCTCTAGCTTGGTTGTTTATATATATTTATATGTCACAGTGATAGGAACAGCTTGCAAGTGCAAACCCCATCATCTACCTGTCCGGGTGCAGCTGTTAGGAGCTAATGTTGCAGAGAAGAACTCCTTTTATGGATCCATTTAAAAATGTGAATTTGTAACCGTCTTTTCTGGAGAGAATAGCCAAGACGTCCCACCCACCCTTGTCATAATTAAAATTTGGATGGCCTTTTTTCTCTCTCCTGCTAACAATCAGATATGATCAGGGGGGGGGGGGGAATCAACTAACTTGAATAGATGGCCTACCTCTTTCCTTCAAACGTCCGCAATCAGGACGTAAACAAACGCAGGAAAATTCCTCCAGAGGATTGCAGTAAATCTTAAAATAAGCCCTACGAAAAAAACAAGAGAAGGTCTTCTGACAGTTTTCTGACTTCGTTGAGAACAATAGCAGGACGCTGCTAGCTAATATTTCCCCCAAAGGGTTTGCTAAGTATAGTAACAAAAATAAAGCCACTTAGTTGAATTGCACACTGTCCCACAGTTGATCGGCTAAATCTCTCCTCTCCAGCCATCTGCTCATCTGTTTCGGATTTAAAAATGTGTGGAGACATTGAGTGTTTTAAAGATAGATTCCCTAGTACTTTACTATACCATATGTTTCGTTCAGCCTCTAGTTGCATCCTTTGGGTTCCTTGTCATGTTGTTCCCACTTACAATCAAGATCAAACGAAGTATTAATACCACTCCATGAAGCCTTATTTGCAGGGGTTCAGGAGAACCTCTAGCTAAGATTCTGTGCAGTTCCGAGAACCCCCAAATCCCACTCCTGGCTGGCCCTGCCCACCCCTCCCCTCCCAGGAGTCCCCACGTGGCCCATTTTGGATGCAGGTAAGTGCAGGGCACATGCGGAGGCTTGGGGAGGGGAAAAAATGGGCCTACCGTAAATTCGGGAAGGTTGGAAACAAGGCCGTTTCCAGCCTAGAGAGGGCCTCCAGAGCTTGAGGAGGCCATTTTCGCCCTCCCGGAGGCTCAAAGGAAACCACTGGAGCTCAGGAAGGGCAAAAACACTCCCCCTGCAGCAGGCTTAGGCTAAGCCCACCATCGCCACACCCAGCCAGTAACTGGGCAGAGAACCCCTTGCTAAATTTTTTGAAGCCCACCCCTGAGTAAGGCCACACTTGGAATACTGCATCCAGTTTTGGTCACCACACTATAAAAAAGATGTTGAGACTCTAGAAAGAGTGCAGAGAAGAGCAACTAGGATGATGAGGGGACTGGAGGCTAAAACAGACGATGAACGGTTGCAGGAATTGGGCATGGCTAGTCTAGGGAAGAGAAGAGGGAGACATGAAAGCAGTGTTTTTAAAAACTTCCAGTGTTGGAGCATTCACAACTTCTGGAGGGAAGGTGTTCCACTGATTTTTTGTTCTAACTGTCAGGAAATTTCTCCTCAGTTCTAATTTGCTTCTCTCCTTGATTAGTTTCCACCCATTGCTTCTTGTTCTACCCTCAGGTGCCTTGGAGAATAGCTTGACTCCCTCTTCTTTGTGGAAGCCCCTGAGATATTGGAACACTGCTCTCGTGTCTCCCCTAGTCCTTCTTTTCCTTAAACTAGACATACCCAGTTCCTGCAACTGTTTGTCTTACGTTTTCGCCTCCAGTCCCTTAATCCTCTTTGTTGCTCTTCTCCGCACTCTTTCTAGACATCTCAACATCCTTTTTACATCATGGCAACCAAAACTAGACACAGTATTCCAAGTGCATTATAAAATTGTTTTCCCCCTGGATTATTTTGTTATTTCCTAGTGGTCTCCCTACCCATTAGTTCTAATCCTGTTTAGCTTTCACACAATAGGTAGGCAATGGAACTTTTGGCACTTTTGAGCAGTTATGAGCTAAGCTGTTTATTTCTGCAAAAAGTAATTTATAATTGATTAAAGATTCCTTGAGGAACAGATGTCCACTGCGCTTACACATAGCTTCACAGCTGTTTCTTCTGCCTACTGACAGACTTCTGCACCGAAAGGTGGCCTTGTGTCCCAGTTTACATGATCTTCTTATTTGATGGGTATCCAACCTAATTCCAATTTAAAGAGAAGAGGAAAAAGATGTCTCCATCGGCTGTTAGCACATACTCTCTTTTTCGATCATGATGCAACGGGTTGCAATTCTGTCTAAACTAAGCGATGTGTTTATTTCAGCAGAGATTTCCAATTAATTCTTCTTTCTGTTTTGCTCAATTGCATATTTATGTTTTGAGGAAGGCTATGAAATGTCACCAGGTTGTCTGTCTTCGAGGGAAATTGAAAGAAAAAATAAGTGTAGTCCATAGAAATGGCAAAAGAAGAAGTAGCATTAATGGTCACTTTCAGTAGACATTATAGAATGTGAACCTATGGCATGCATGCAGGAAGTGGCATGCAGAGCCATCTCTGCCTGTTGCCCTTCTGTGTTCTGGTGCCTGGTCTTTGGGTTTCTGGTGTACATATTGCATGTGCAGATCAGCTGGTCTTTGTGTGCCTGGGAGTGCCAGAAACCGGAAGAGCAGCTCCCTGGCATGCATGCATGCACCGGGAAATTGAGCTTCCTGTTTCTGGCGCATGCGCTGGTCTTGACACGCACATCTATACCAGAAAATGGAAGACCATATACGCGCCATAAACAAGAAACTCAGCTTCCCGGCGTGCATATGAGAACCGGGGAACTGCTCTTATGGTTTATGGCACTCCCCCGCGCATGCGCACGCACCCCCATTTCAGCACCTAGTGGCGAAAAGATTTGCCAACGCTGCTATAGAAGGAGTACAAGTAGTCCTTGACTTACAACAGTTTGTCTAGGGACTATTTGCAGTTACAGCACTGAAAAAAAGTGACTCACTGCCCTTTTTTTTCACATTTGCGTTCACTGCAGCATCCCCATGTTGATGTGATCAAAACCCAGAAGTCGAGAACCACCTGTGCATCGGTGTAGATTCTTAGTCATCCGGGCAAAGTTCTCTGGAAGTTGAGTTGGGGAAATTGAACTTTTTAAAGCACATGATGCAGCTATCATGCAACCTTTCTCCTCTTTATTACTTTGATGTAGGAGAAGAAACAAGAAGAGACTGGAGGTGGAGTCAAGTGAGTCATTGGCCTAGAGTCATTGGGTTCTCCCAATCAGTCCAACCCCTCTTGAATTCCATTAGTGCTTCTCTAGCACCAATTTAGCGCTGACTGTTAGTTGACTGGATTCTTCTGAATAGGCATGTGCAATAAATCAGCTTAACTGACTTATGGCACGCGGCGGAGCCATTTGTCAGGGCATGTGAGGAAGTCGGTTTGTCCATTGGCCGTTTTTAGTCCTCCGGAGTCTTCAGGGAAGCCTCCGGAAGGCCCCTGAAGGCTCCGGAGGGCTAAAATGGCTCTACAAGCAAACCGGAAATCCATTCCTGAACTTCCGATTTGCCCGTAGGACCGTTTTTTTGCGCTCGGGAGGCTTCGAGGAAGCTCCTGAAGCCTCCAGAGGGCCTCGGGGGGCGGGAGGCAGAGGAGGCTGTTTTCACCCTCCCCAGGTTCCTATAAATCCTCTGGAGCCTGGGGAGGGTGAAAAATGGCCTCAAAAAAAAGGCTAAAGTCAGCTGGCCTCGCGTGCCCTGACAAATGGCTCCGCATGCCACTTGTTCGCCATCCCGGCTTCAGACCAATCTCCAGGAGGCTGAGAGTTCTAGTCCCGCCTTAGGCATGAAAATTGATTGGGAGACTTTAGACCAATCTCCAAGAGGCTGAGAGTTCTAGTCCCGCCTTAGGCATGAAAGTTGACTGGGGGACTTTGGGCCAATCACCGTCTCTCAGCCCAACTCTCCTCACAGGTTTGTTGCTATGAGGAAATTAGGAGGAGCAAAATGACTTGGCTATGTTCACCCTCTTGAATTACTTATAAAAATAATAAAGGCTGGGAACAAACAAACAAACAAAGATCATTTGAAAGCTTCCAAGATTGTTGCAAAAACCAAGATGTCTGTCTCACGTAGTCTGGGTCTTTTGAAAAGCTAAAGATTTCCTGGCCCTGCTGTTAGATATTGTAGGAAGATAGCACTCAGCCCTCTCCTAGATAAGAATGAAATATTCTAGGAAATATTAAAAAGGCAGACTATTATATTTCCTTGGATGAGAAAAGGAGAAACATGTTGCTTTAAGACAGGGGTGTCCAAACTTGGGAACTTTAAGACTTGTGGACTTCAACTCCCAGAATTCCCCAGCCGGCTGGCTGGGGAATTCTGGGAGTTGAAGTCCACAAGTCTTAAAGTTCCCAAGTTTGGACACCCCTGCTTTAAGACAAAGCAGCTTCTTGCAGCTCCCTGCCCCCCAGCTCTCTCTCTCTCTCTCTCTCTCTCTCTCTCTCTCTCTCTCTCTCTCTCTCTCTCTCTCTCTCTCTCTCTCTCCCTCCCTCCCTCCCTCCCTCCCTCCCTCTCTCTCTCCCTCTCTCTCTCTCTCTCTCTCTCTCTCTCTCTCTCTCACACACACACACACACACACACACACACACAATTAGTGGACCAGAGGAATGCCGTCAATTTAATTTACTTGGACTTCAGTAAGGCATTTGATAAAGTAGACCATAACCTACTACTAGATAAAGTAGAAAAATGTGGGTTGGACAGCATCACCACCAGATGGATTCGTAACTGGCTGGCCAACCGCACTCAACGTGTAGTCCTCAACGGAACTGCATCTACATGGAGGGAAGTATGCAGTGGAGTACCCCAAGGGTCTATTTAGGCCCAGTAACTGTGAAAGGGATCTTGGAGTCCTAGTGGACAACCATTTAAATAGGAACCAGCAGTGTGCAGCAGCTGCCAAAAAAGCCAACACAGTTCTAGACTGCATCAACAGAGGGATAGAATCAAGATCACATGAAGGGTTAATACCACTTTATAATGCCTTGGTAAGGCCACACTTTGAATACGGCATCCAGTTTTGATCACCACGATGTAGAAAATATGTGGAGACTCTAGAAAGAGTGCAGAGAAGAGCAACAAAGAGGATTAGGGGACTGGAGACTAAAACATATAAAGAACGGCTGCAGGAACTGGGTATGTCTAGTTTAGTGAAAAGAAGGATTAGGGGAGACATGATAGCAGTCTTCCAATATCTCAGGGGTTGCCACAAAGAAGAGGGAGTCAAACTATTCTCCAAGGCACCTGAGGGTAGAACAAGAAGCAATGGGTGGAAACTAATCAAGGAGAGAAGCAACTTAGAATTGAGGAGAAATTTCCTGACAGTTAGAACAATTAATCAGCGGAACAGCTTGCTTCCATTAGTTGTGAATGCCCCAAAACTGGAAGTCTTTAAGAAGACAGCCATTTGTCTGAAACGGTATAGGGTTTCCTGCCTAGGCAGGGGGTTGGACTAGAAGACCTCTAACGTCCCCTCCAACTCTGCTATTGTATTGTATTTCTTCCAACAGAATTTGATAACTTGATATTTCATTTGATATTTTACGAGAAGAGTCCTCCATTCCTCTGCTCACAACAGAATACCTTATGCTACCAGAACTTAAAATTTCCGGCAACTTCGACAACTTAGAACTTCGACGTCTTCGATCCGACCAAAGTGTAGTACATAAATTTATCTGCTACAATGTCCTACCTGCCATGGAATACTTCAGCTTCAACCACAACAACATACGAGCACACAATAGATGCAAACTTATGGTAAGCTGCTCCAAACTTGATTGCAGAAAGTACGACTTCAAGTAACAGAGTGGTCAATGCCTGGAATGCTCTACCTGGCACTGTGGTTTCTTCCCCAAACCCCCAAAACTTTAACCTTAGACTATCTACTGTTGACCTCACCCCATTCCTAAGAGGTCCGTAAGGGGCGTGCATAAGTGCACCAGCGTCCTAATATTCTCTTGTATTCGTATTCATTTCATGTATTCATAATCATGTCTATACTTATATCTGTTATCTAATTCATGCTTGACCAAATAAATAAAATAAAAATAAATAAAGTAAGAATTTGCTGCCACCCAGCAGCAAAAGCCATCCGGCTATCAATTTACAACAAGACGGATTAGAGGAGAGATTGTCTTTTTCCCCTGAATGGCCCTTTGAGCTAAAACGATGCAATGGTGATTTGTTTTTTGGGGGTGGGGGGTGGGGGATGGGGCTAAGTTATTCCTGTTTTAAACATTGTGTTCTCTTCTGCCATATCCTCTTTCCCCCCCAGGGATTTGGGTATTTCTTTCTTCCGAAATCCCGGAAAGAGGGGGGGGGAAAAACAAAAGAAACCACATGGGGAACAAAGAAAGAGAACAATGAAAACGTTTCATCTGTGTTTGGAAGAGCCCAGCTCACAGGGATTCAGGGGGAGGCTGGCAACCCACAAACCACCCTGCAAAAGGATAAACACACAGCCAAGGGAGCTGGTGGCTTTTGAAATAAGAGCATCGATACACATTCCTGACGAGGGGTGGGCTGTTGCCGGCATTACTGCTCACGCACATGCCAAACGCACGCTTCGTACATGTGCGCATTTACACCTAAAAAAGCCTGCGCATGCGCACAACATTAGAAAAGGGGGAAAAATACATTTTTGCAATGAATATTGTTCTGCACATGCGCAGAACTGAAAATCAAGCTGGTGCCGCTGTCGACAGAACCGGTTCGGGGGCGTGGCAGGCCAAGTTACTACCTACTCGGTCGAACCGGTCCAATCCGGTAGGAACCCACCTCTGTTCCTGACCAAACAGCGCCTCGCACTCACTTCTGTTTGTGAGTTTTTCTTCTTCTCAATAGAAGTAATTCTCGACTCATGATCACAACTGGGTTCAACATTTCCATTGCTAAGCAAGACGGTTGTTAAGTGAGCTTTGCCCCATTTTACAACCTTTCTTGCTGCAGTGCTTAAGCGAATGACTGCAGTTGTTAAGTTAGTATCACAGTTGTTGAAGTGAATCTGATTTCCCCGTTGCATGTTAGAAGGTCGCAAGAGAGGATCACATGACTTCGGGGACACTGCAACCATCATAAATACAGCCCAGCTGCCAAGCATCTGAACTTTGGTCACATGACCAGGCGTGGGCTGCTATGGGTTTGCCTGGGTTCGAGAGAACCTGTAGCTAACATTATGGCCAGTTCGGAGAACCTCCAAATCCCACCCCTGGCTGGCCCCACCCCTCCCGGGACTCACCATGTGGCCCGTTTTGGATGCTAGGTAAGTACAGGGCCCGTGCGGAAGCTGGGGGGAGGGGTAAAAACGGGCCTTCTGAAAGTTCTGGAAGGCCAGAAATGGGCCTGTTTCCAGCCTCTGGAGGGCCTCCGGAGAGGCAGTTTTCTCCCTCCCAGGCTCAAGGAAAGCCTCCGGAGCCTGGGGAAGGCAAAAACACCCCCACGTCCCGGCCGTGGTGCAGGAGGCCAACTAGGCCATGCCCACCATGGACACGCCCACCCAGCAAACAGGGAGAGAACCTGCTGCTGAAATTTTTGAAGTCCACCTCTGGGCTTCAAAAGTCATAAGTGTGAAATGCTTCAAAAGTCATAAGTGTGAAATGCTTCAAAAGTCATAAGTGTGAAACCCAGTCATCAATCACTTTTTTTCAGTGCCAAGGTAACTTTGAATGGTCACTAAGTCAAGGACTACCTGGTAAGCATGAAAAATGGGAGGACAGAGAGTGGGCATCAGCTTTTACTGGAAGGAAACGTCCTAGAAGGAGAATCTTGGTAGGCTACAGTGCAAAAAATAAAAACAACCCAGAAGAAATGGTAGCACTTTCCAACTAACAAAAAACATGTGCCTTCTAATACAGTTTATTATTTGGAAAAACATGCTACCAGATTCTTTCTGATTTGTTGGAAGGGCAGATTTGTCTTTGCAAACTCAGACTTTGGAGATTTGTCTTTGCAAACTCAGACTCTTTATAGGACTTGCAGTTGGAACAGGCAGCAGAATAATCATCTCTACGATCTTCGCTGTAACATGGGCTATGTTGTTGTTACACATATAGTTATTATAATACAGTTATCCCCAACATCTGATAGATGGATAGATGGATAGATGGATAGATGGATAGATGGATAGATGGATAGATGGATAGATGGATAGATGGATAAATAGATACTGCGTTTCCCCCAAAATAAGACAGGGTCTTATTTTCTTTTGACCCTCGAAATAAGCACTTGGCCTTATTTTTGGGGAGGTCTTATTATTTTTGAGGTGCAGGGGGCGGCAAGCGTGGTCACTTCATGGCTGCTGCTGTGTTGCAATATTTTCGGGGAGGGCTTATTTTAGCACATGCACTCAAAAGCCCAATTGGGCTTATTATCTAGGGAGGTCTTATTTTTGGGAAAACAGGGTAGATAGAGAGATATAGAGAGATAGATGTAGATAGAAATAGAGAGATGAGAGAGAGAGAGAGAGAGAGAGAGAGAGAGAGGGAGAGAGAGAGATACAAACAGACAGACAGACTTCATTTATCGTTACTTTGAATGTGCACTCATCGGCATACATTAAAATAAAATTTCATTGCATACAGCTCACAAAGGGTTCCCCCCACCTCCAATATACACTACATAAACATGACAAAATAAAAATAATTTCACAATTATGTATATTCCCACAGATATTATATGACACAGAGAAACACCACAATCTAATTCGGATGTATACATGCAAATGGCGAGAGAAACGAATCTTGCGAGTTTACCAGACGGATGGCATCGGGAACGAAGCTGTTACAGAATCTGGTGGTCTTGCTAGAAATACTCTGAAGCCTCCTCCCAGAGGGGAGCAACAGGAACAGACCATAAAGGTATGTAGGGTCTCTAACCATGCTTTGAGCTCTAAGCGCATTGCGCTTATAAGCAGTATCCTGAATAAGAGGAAGTGAGCTTCCTATAATCTTCTCGGCTGTCCTTACCACTCTCTGTGTGGACTTTCAATCTGAGGCATATCTTGTAATTATAAATGGTCCCCCATTAAAGCCAGATGAACTTTGATTCAGCAGCATGAATGTATTGTGCTATTTACTGTCTGTTTATAGACTTCCCAAGTTTGACCATTAGTCTCTCCCAGCAGTACAGCAAGTGAACTCAGCTTTTAAAGTAATGAAATGTTTTGCATTTAGTTTGACAAATGTGGGACTGCAAAACTTTGAATCACCACTAGATGGTAGCAACAATTAAACGTTTTGTTTAAGAAACTCTTTGCTGCCATCTAACAATTGTCTGGATTTTGCAGCAGAGATCAGGTAGCCTTAATTTATTGATCTATTCTACTCAATCAGTTTGTGGTTTCCAAAAGATGAAAGAACTGCTTGTTAAGAATTAACTATTATATCTTAAGAAGCAAGATATTTGAGTCCTGACAGATTTTAAATATTTTGGATCATATATGCTTTGCTTTGGTTTACTATGTTGTAGGAATCCATCTCTTTTGTTTATAAAGTATTACTATGAAGTAATAAAACACCATGAGTTTTGGCTTAAGGCTGCTTTGTGCACTTAGCCAACTATAATGTATTTAAAAATAAATTATGGGAATGCAAAAAAACGTGAAGCTGTTTTTGCTGGCTTTCTTGAATGCTTTTAAACTGTTTGGCATGTAGTCTGAATAATTGTCAAAGAACAGTGAAACATTCATAGTCCTTTAAGACAATCTTTTTCGATAGACTCCCTAAACATTGTGCTAAGCCATAGTTTGACAGTGGACAGGGCTGTGTATGCATATGCAGCTGGGATTACCCAGCTGCATTTCCTGATTGCCTCCAGACTGCCAATGAATTTATTCAAGAAGATCATTATAGAGATATCCAAACTCCAAGTTCATTAAAGATGCATCACTTTTGCAGCAATTAAATATTTTTTTTAAAAAAATCCAACAACCTCTTGATGCTTTCATGGACATTCAGGAATACAAGAATACATGATGACAGAGTTGGAAGGGACCTTGGAAGTCTTCTAATCTAGTCCAACCCTCTGCTCAGGCAGGAAGCCCTATACCTGTGATGGTGAACCTATGGCACATGTGCTGGAAGTGGCATGCGGAGCCATCTCTACAGGCACGCCAATTGTCGCCCATTGCTCTTTTGGGTTGCGGCGTTCCAGCCAGCTGATCTTCGCGCACACGGGAAACTGAGTTTCTGGTGTGTGCATGCGTGTTGGCCAGCTGGTCTTCATGCATGCATGAGTGCCAAAAACTGGAAGAGAAGGTGACTAGCGCACATGTGCACCAGTGGTGGGTTTCAAAAAATTTTAGAACCTTTTCTGTAGGTATGGCCTGCTTTGTGTGAGTGGCTTGCCGGCCATGTGACTGGGTGTGAGTGGCTTGCCAGCCATGTGACTGGGTGGGAGTGGCTTGCCAGCCATGTGACTGGGTGGGCATGGCCAACTTGTAAAATGTGGTGAAACTCACTTAACAACGCTCTTGCTTAGCAACCAAAATGTTGGCTCAGGAATTCTGGCATTGAAGGGTGCAAGTCTTAAAGCTGTCAAGTTGCAAGACCCTTGCACCCCTAACCCTTTAGAAAAAGAAAACCCCAGGGGTGTTCAAACTTGACAGCTTTAAGACTTGTGGACTTCAACTCCCAGAATTCCTCCTCTTGTTCTTCATCTTGATGATGTGCGGACGGGCGGGGGGAAGGGAGCCGGAACTGGTTCTAAACGGCACTGTAGATTTGTGGAACCTCTTCTATAGAAGAGGTTAGAACTGGCAGGAACCCACCCCTGATGTGCACGGTGGAAACCGGAAGCTCAGCTTCCCAGTGCACGCATGCCCGCCCGGGAGCTGCTGTTCCAGTTTCCGGCACTCCCCGCCTCCCCAAGGTTCGCCAACACTGCCCTATACCATTCTGGACAAATGGTTATTAAATCACTTATTTAAAATCTCTAGTAATGGGGCATCCACAACATTTGGAGGCAAGCTGTTCCACTGATTAAATGTTCTCACTGTCAGGAAATCTCAGTTCTAAGTTGCTTCTCTCCTTGATTAATTTCCACCCATTGCTTCTTGTCCTGCCCTCAGGTGCCTTGGAGAATAGTTTGACTCCCTCTTCTTTGTGGCAGCCCCTGAGATATTGGAACTCTGCTCTCATGTCTCCCCTAGTCCTTCTTTTCATTGCACACATATTTTGTTTGGATTTAACTTTAGCACGTTGTATGAAGCCATCTGTCCGTGCGTTACTCAGTAAACCATGTTTAGTTAAAGAGGGGACAGCCAATCCTGACTAGGCAATCTTTGAACTTTCTCTGACCTTTAGCAAACCCTTCACCTCTTTGCATTATCGAAAGTGAAACTGCGATGAGCCCTGAGTAAACCATATCCTACTTAGTGTAGGGTTGAGTCATCTCATTAAACTGAGTCCCGACCATTATAGTGTTGAAAGAAATGTCCCCCTGGGTTCAGTTCCAAGTGGGGAAAAAGACACTGGAGACATGGAGGCTGCTTGGAAAGATGGTTTAATGGTGGACAGGACCACATGGCTTGAGCTCCTGAACAGAAAAGGGGGGGCCACATGCTTCCAGATGTTGGGTGAAGAAGAAAAAGAGAGAGAGAGAGATGCTGAAAGTCCCTGGTTTTATTCCTTCTCTGGCCTTTGATCTTGAGCTTGTATTCTGATTGGTTGTCAGACTCCCATGGGGCCATGCTGGGGCAACTCTATAGGCTGTGCTTTGAGTTGAAGTTTGGTTGAGCATTGCTTCTTCCCAGGTGCGGGAAGGTCTTTGTTATGTAGAATAGAGTGGCTCAGGTTTTTTAATAGCCCATTGACAAAGGTGGGGACTATTAAGAGTGAATATGTTTCCTGCCTAAAAACATGTTCCTCCATTTCTTACCCAGGGAAATATAATATTTTGCCTTTTCAATATTTCCCAGGATATTTCATTTTTCTAGGAGAGGGATGCGTGCTAACTTCCTACAACAGTCAGGAATATTGCATAAGATGTATAGGATACCATTTAGGAATTCAGTAATGATTTTAAAAAAAACTTTCCTGGTCATTTTGCTGGATGAAGGGTAAAACATTTGAAGCAAAAAGATTACTACAAGGAAACACTAAACATTTGGAAACATTTGTCCTAAATGCTAGTTGGGGTGGGGGGTAGTCTTAAAGTTTGTTCCTAAAACTTGCTTAATCATAAGTGAATCACAGCATTTGACTGAGTGAAACAGGGAATCAGTGGTCATGTTTGGAATATTTAGAACCAATCTTGTCTATTTATTTATTTGGCCAAGTACTTCAAAAGTAGTTGCCCAGGAAACTTAATTCATTGTGCCAGCTTCCTCATTATTGGTAAAGTTGGTAAGTTTCTCCATTCCCCCTTTTCAAAAAACCCAAAAAAGATTAGTGACTCTTTTGCACAAAAAAAGGTATATTTTTCTAAACAGAGACACGTATAGGTAGTCATTACCTTACGACTACAATTGAGCCCAAAATTTCTGCTGCTAAGCGAGATACGTGCCAAGTGAATCTTGCCCCATTTTACATCCAACCTTAGCCGTAAAAGTTGACTGGATGACTTTGGGCCAATCACCAGAAAACTATCAATTCTTTCTAGCCCTGTCTTAAAAGCCAGCTGGGTGGTCATAGGTCAATCACCAGGAGAGGATAGAATAAGAATAGAATAGAATAAAGAATGAAAGGAATAGAATAACATTAGAATAGAATAGAATTAGAATAAAATATAGCAATAGAATAGAATAGAATTAGAAATAGAATAGAATAAAGAATGAAAGGAATGGATTAGAATAGACTAGAATAGAATAGAATTAGAATAGACTAGAATAGAATAGAATAGAATAGAATAAAGAATAAAAGGAATAGAATTAGAATAGAATTAGATTAGAATAGAATAGAATAGAATTAGATTAGAATAGAATAGAATAGAATAGAATTAGACTAGACTAGACTAGACTAGACTAGAATAGAATAGAATAGAATAGAATAGAATAGAGCAATAGAATGGAATTGAATGGAATGGAATTCTTTATTGGCCAAGTGTGATTGGACACAGAAGGAATTTGTCTTTGGTGCATATGCTCTCAGTGTACATAAAAAGCCAAGATAAATTCATCAAGAATCTTAAGGTACAACACTTAATGATAGTCATAGGATACAAATAAGCAATCAGGAAACAATCAATATCAATATAAATTGTAAGGATACAAGCAGAAAAGTTACAATCCTGCAGTCATAAATGGGAGGAGATGGGTGATAGGAACGATGAGAAGACTAATAGTTATAGTAATGCAGCTTATTGAATAGTTTGAGAGGTGAGGGAATTAGTTGTTTACCAGAGTGATGGCGTTTGGGGCAAAACTGCCCTTGTGTCTAGTTGTTCTGGCGTGCAGTGCTCTATAGTGTATATTTTGAGGGTAGGAGTTGAAACAAATTATGTCCAGGAGAGGTCTGTAAATAAATATTTTTACCGCCCTCTTTTTGACTCGTGCAGTGTAAAGGTCCTCAATGGAGAGCAGGTTTTTTCTGCAGTTCTGATTATCCTCTGAAATCTGTGTCTGAAGTCTTGAGTTCTAGTTACGGGCCAGTCATTTTCTCCTAAGCTCAGAACGTTAAGTTGTAGGGAAAATAGGAGGAGGAAGGTGCATGAGATATGTTCGCTGCCTTGAATTATTTAAAATAATAATAATGACAGGAAATAAATGAATAAATGATGGAGAATTTGTTCCTGCGATTGCCAGAGCTGATTACAATGCCCTCTTGGGTCCATATTAAGGAGCTGAGCTGTCTTTGACCCACCGGATCACTTTCTTCACATTCCTGAGTGACACATCTCTTTGGACACTCTCAGACTCAAGACTTGCCAACAAAGTTGGTGCAATGCTAAGAATATTTCCAACCTCCAATCTTCCCCCATCTCTGTCTCTTCCGAGGTTGTTCATCCCCTCTGGGAGAGAAAAATCCAAAATCTCCTTAATCCCCCAGAATTCCTTCCCCCTGCTCCACAAATGAATAATTATTTTCCCCAAAATTGGATAAACGTTCCCTAAATTGAATTTAACCATCCGTGAAGCGTCAGGGGAAGTGGTTACATTTTGGCAGTGAGTGTCTTCATCATTTTTTTTTTGCAGCCTGGCTGCCAAGTGACTTAAGTGTATCAGTTCTGGGAAAGAGGCTGTATGTTCCCAACAAAATATTCCCAGCTCCTTCTTTATATTGCAATTCTGGAATATCTGTGACTATCAAAGGCAGATGAGTGGAATATTCCCAACTAGATCAACTCTCAGAGTGGCCTTTGGGGTATGTTTAGACAGAAATCTCATGTCGGCATTCTAGACTTCTAGGCTGTACGTACACATAGTTAAAGAGGCATCTTTCTGTAACAACATCAAAATAAAGGATACCTATGTCCTAAGGACGTGGTGGCTCAGTGGCTAAGATGCCCGACCTTGTTAATCAGAAAGGTCGGCAGTTCAGCGGTTCGAATCCCCAGTGCCGCATAGCGGAGGGAGCTCCCGTTACTTGTCCCAGCTTCTGCCAACCTAGCAGTTCGAAAGCAGGTAAAAATGCAAGTAGTTTTTCTTGTAACAGCGTACCATGCGCCTTCGACGTTTAGTCATGCTGGCCACATGACCAAGGAGACATCTTTGGACAGCGCTGGTTCTTTGGCTTTGAAACGGAGATGAGCACCGTCCCCTAGAGTCAGGAATGACTAGCACATATGTGCGAGGAGACCCTTTACTTTTATGTCCTAAGAACTGCATTGGCATTTTTAGATAGCAAAAATCTGGGCAACCCACAGAGGGGCATAAAAAGAATAGAAAGCAAGAAGAAGAAGAAGAAATGCTTCCATTTATTGGTGAGTCATATTTTGCAAGATTTATTAAGGCCCCTTTGTTAAACTTACACTTTTTTTTTTAATTTTGGGAAGAAATCCTTCAAACAACAGATGGCTCAAATTAGCACAGCTTTTATTTAATGGTGTTATATGCAGCTTCCCAGAATTAGATTTTTTTTTAAAGTACTTTTTTAAAAAAAACTTTTCAGGAGCTTGGAGGTTTAAAATGTCTTAAATAATTGTCATAAATTTTGCAAAAAAATAAATAAATGAAAGCACACATTTCATTTCTTACAAGCTCAAATCTTCCCACAATAGGGCCCGTTTTACCGTAAGCCCTGGCTTCACCCTCTTTTGCACTGTTGTCTTCAATTTATTGCGCAAAATTCAGATCACAAACCCTGACGCAACACAGCCCTGATGTGGCCCTCAATGAAATAGAGATTGACACCCCTGATCTATGGTATATTATACTATATTTCTTCCAGCCATTCTATCAACAGCAGTGATGTCATCGGTGGGAGGCTTAAACGGTCGCTATCTTTGTAAAGATCTTGCACACACCTATTTTTATTTTTAACCTTTTTCAGCATAAGCACAGCCTTACTCTGGTTATCTTGTGAGGCACAATTGCAATGATCCTCTGGTTTTTTTTTTTTTATAAAGGACAGAAAACTCCTTTCTTTTTCAAGAACTCACTTTTTGCACTTTACTTTGATCATGCATATGTGCAAGGGAAACCTTAACCCTTGACCTAAAGCATATTTTAAACGTAAACTATTTTAAATCCTTGTGTAGTCAAGTTAAAACCCACCCCTCTCCTGGAAAAATGAAATATGCTGGGAAGTATTGAAAAGGCAGAATGTTATATTTCCCTGGATCAGAAATGGAGAAACATGTTTTTAGGCAGGAAGCAGATTCAGTCTTAATAGCCCCCACCTTTGTCAATGGCTCATTTAAAAGCCTGAGCCAGTCTATTCTGCATAACAAAGATCTCCCCCTTCAGTTCCAGGCTGATGGGATTAAGGCATGATAGTATTAACCCTTCACCCATCTCACCACAGGGCACCTGGGAAGAAGCAAAGCTCATTCAGAGTTAAAACACAGCCTATAGAGTTGCCCCTGCATGGCCCCATAGGAGTCTGACAACCGATCAGAATACAAGCTCAAGATCAAAGCTCAGAGATGGCATAAAACCAGGGACTTTCAGCATCTCGGTCTCTTTTTCTTCTTCACCCAACATCTGGAAGCATGGGATCCCCCTTTTCTGTTCAGGAGCTCAAGCCATGTGATCCTGTCCACCATTCAACCATCTTTCCAAGCAGCCTCCATGTTTCCAGTGTCTTTTTCCCCACTTGGAACTGAACCCAGGGGGACATTTCTTTCAACACTATAATGGTCGGGACTCAGTTTAATGAGATGACTCAACCCTACACTAAGTAGGATATGGCTTAATCAGGGCACATCACCGTTTCACTTTCGATAATGCAAGGAGGTGAAGGGTTTGCTGAAGGTCAGAGAAAGTCCAAAGATTGCCTAGTCAGGACTGACTGTCTCCTCTTTAACTAAACATCGTTTACTGAGTAACGCACAGACAGATGGTTTCATACAACGTGCTAAAGTTAAATCCAAACAAAATATGTGTGCAATGAAAAGAAGGACTAGGGGAGACATGATAGCAGTGTTCCAATATCTCAGGGGTTGCCCCAAAGAAGAGGGAGTCAAACTATTCTCCAGGGCACCTGAGGGTAGAACAAGAAGCAATGGGTGGAAACTAATCAAGGAGAGAAGCAACTTAGAACTGAGGAGAAATTTCCTGACAGTGAGAACATTTAATCAGTGGAACAGAAGTTGCCTCCAAATGTTGTGGATGCCCCATCACTGGAGATTTTTAATAAGTGATTTAATAACCATTTGTCCAGAATGGTATAGGGCAGTGAAATATGCTGGGAAGTATTGAAAAGGCAGAATATTATATTTCCCTGGATCAGAAATGGAGAAACATGTTTTTAGGCAGGAAGCAGATTCAATCTTAATAGCCCCCACCTTTGTCAATGGGCCATTAAAAAGCCTGAGCCACTCTATTCTACATAACAAAGACCTCCCCCTTCAGCTCCAGGGTGATGGGATGAAGGCATGATACTATTACCTTTTACCATCTCACCACAGGGCACCTGGGAAGAAGCAATGCTCAACCAAACTTGGACTCAAAGCACAGCCTAGAGAGTTGCCCCTGCATGGCCCCCATGGGAGTCTGACAACCAATCAGAATACAAGATCAAGATCAAAGCCCAGAGATGGCATAAAACCAGGGACTTTCAGCATATATCTCTCTCTTTTTTTCTTCTTCACCCAACATCTGGAAGCATGTGGCCCCCCCTTTTCTGTTCAGGAGCTCAAGCCGTGTGGTCCTGTCCATCATTAAACCATCTTTCCAAGCAGCCTCCGTGTTTCCAGGGTCTTTTCCCCCCACTCAGCACTGAACCCAGAAGGACATTTCTTGCAACACCTCTTTCAAATTTGCCCACCCTTTTCAGGTTGGTCTTTTATTTTTTTCCAAGAAAAAATTATTCGGTTATTGTAGGTATAATCTCCTTTCGTTTAACAAAAAAAAAAAAGAGGAGATCCAGAGATATTACAGTGAAGATGGTGGACTGATTGTACAGTGAAGATGGTGGAGTACCCTCATATCTTCTGTGCTCTTGGTTTTAACCTTTTTTTTTTTTGAATCGTTGCTAATCTTAATTTCAATGTTTTGTTGGAAGAAATGTCCATCAGGATTCTGAAGAACAAAACTCCTAATCTGATATTTCACTGATTAATTGTTCTAACTGTCAGGAAATTTCTCCTAAGTTTTAGGTTGCTTCGCTCCTTGATTAGTTTCCATCCATTGCTTCTTGCCTTGCCCTCAGGTGTTTTGGAGAATAGCTTGAGTACTGGAACACTGCTATCATGTTTCCCCTAGTCCTTCTTTTCCTTAAACTAGACATACCCAGTTCCTGCAACCGTTCTTCATGTGTTTTAGTCTCCAGTCCCTGAATCCTCTTTGTTGCTCTTCTCTGCACTCTTTCTAGAGTCTCCGCATCTTTTTTACTTCGTGGCGACCAAAACTGGATGCCGTATTCCAAGTGTGGCCTTACCAGGGCCTTATAAAGTGGTATTAACACTTCACCTGATCTGATATGTGGAAGAACATTTCGTGCCCATATAGGCCTTACCAGCCACTTGTGGACACACCGTGGACAGCCCACAACCCATTAGATGTCAACGTCCTCTTGGAACACAATGGAGAGACATCATCATTGAACTAAACATCTTGCAGAAACTTTGTCAAAATCTGGAAGTTATAATGGGAACTTGAGGAACCCCCCAAAAAGGAAGGAAACCATAACGCCACAGAGTGTTTAACTTTATTGAAGTGAGAAATGCTGTTCCTTGTCCGCTAAGGAAAAATCAACAGATAACATGGTTTCAGTGTCACGGGGATAATCTTTAAATATTTGCAATCTGTTCTTTTCCACAAGATGGTGTAAGAGGGGGAAAAGTAAAAAAAAAAAAGAGAGAGAGACTCCTAGTTAACCGTTCCGCATTTGGTGGGGTCTTTTGCCTCAGGAACAGGAAGAAAGAATTAATTTCTTAACCTAATTTAGCACCAGAGCCACACAGCGCTCAGAAGGAGCAATAAACACCTGGATTAGGGTGTCAAGTTATTTACACAACACACTGACACCCTTTCTAACCCGGTTAATCATGCTGTGTGAGAGGGGCCAAGTGTTTGGACTTAAACCTGCTGAATCGATGATTATTCTGAGGGCAAAAAGAAAGAGAAGCAACCTCAATGTGTCCCAGAAATCATTAGATAAAAGGGGAAGATTAAAATCTTCCTCCTTTCCTTTCCTTTCCTCTCCTCCCCCCTCCTCCCCCCTTTCCTTTCTTTTCCTTCCCTTTTCCTTTCCTTTTCCTTCCTTCCTTCTTTCTTCCCTCCCTCCCTCTTTCTTTCTTTCTTTCTTTCTTTCTTTCTTTCTTTCTTTCTTTCTTTCTTTCTTTTCCTCTCTGTATCTGTACCTATATGCTTATCTATTTTCCTACCTATTTACCTATCTATCTCTATCTGCCTATCATTTCTGTCTGTCTGTCTCTCTGTCTGTCTGTCTGTCTGTCTGTCTCTCTCTCTCTCTCTCTCTCTCTCTCTCTCTCTATCGATCATCTATCTATCTATCTATCTATCTATCTATCTATCTATCTATCTATCTATCTATCTATCTATCTATCTATCATCCGGAGACTGCAGCTAGTCCAGAACGCGGCCGCGCGGGTTATCATGGGGAGGTCTAGATACTCCCACGTAACACCGCTCCTGCGTGAGCTGCACTGGCTACCTGTGGTTTTTCGGGTGCGTTTCAAGGTCCTGATTACTATCTTTAAAGCGCTCCATGGCTCAGGACCTACTTACTTGCGGGATCGCATCCTCCCACATACATCCCTGCGGCCAATCCGCTCTCACAGAGAGGGCCTTCTCCAAGTGCCGTCCACTAGGCAATGCCAGCGGGCGGCGCCGAGGAGTAGAGCCTTCTCTGTGATGGGCCCAACCCTCTGGAATGACCTCCTCCCCGACATTAGAACCACCTCGGACTTCCGCTCCTTCCGTCAAAAATTGAAGACTCACCTGTTCCGACTAGCTGGCCTGGCATGATTATAAATGTTACATCTATGAACTCCTGGTAGTATATTCCCATCTGGTTATTTTAAGGGTAATGTTTTAGTTTTAATTGTTTTTAGGGCTTTTAGCCTCATATTTATTCCTCTGTACAGGACTCTTAATTTTAACCTCCTCCACATACATACATATATTTATAGCCCTATTTATATTTGTATTTTATCTGTGATTTATTGTGGACTGTACACCGCCCCGAGTCCCTTTTTGGGAGAGGGGGCGGTTTAGAAATGTGAATAAATAATAATAATAAATAATAATCTATCTATCATCTATCTATCTATCTATCTATCTATCTATCTATCTATCTATCTATCATCTATCTATCATCTATCTATCTATCTATCTATCTATCTATCTATCTATCTATCTATCTATCTATCTATCATCTATCTATCATCTATCTATCATCTATCTATCTATCTATCTATCCATCCATCCATCCATCCATCCATCCATCCATCCATCCATCATTCCATCCATCTATCTCTCCCCAAGATTTGGCCTTCAGTGTTTTTTTTGAATCTTCAGTCATATCTTCATCAGGCATTTCCCCCCCCCCCCCACCAATTAAAAGCAGCCCAAATCATGAACATTTGGCAAATGTTGAATTAAAAGCCATCATGTAATCCCATGCTCACAATTCATTTGTTTAATGAAACATCCCTGGTCAAATAAAAATCAGGGATGAGCAACTCATTAGTAGTGGATTTAGTAAAAAAAATAATCCACTAGATGTGTCCTAATGTGAACAATGACGAACATCAGATATCAAAGGGGCATCATTTATATGATGTAATCAGCATTTCGCAAACTCATTAAATATACTAATATATTATGTGCCCCAATAATCCTACCCAAATACCACAAAAACAACAATGTTGGTATTAACCAGGTCTTCGAGAAAAGGCCACTCCAAAGCCAAAGTGCATGTACAGAGAATGGTCTTTCCCTCATCACCACATCCCTAAATATGGGGCTCTGAAAAGAGTGCCCTACCCGAAGTTTTTAAAGTTGAAGCAGGTAAGTCCTTTAAGAAGTACTCAATTGTCCTTAAGCATTATTACTAGAAGCTTGGAATCCAACTGTAGTAAGCTAAGGGCCAGTTGTGCTATTGAGACCAATATGTAAGAGAAGGAGTAGCAGAACTTGGGTAGTGAAGTGTAGGAAGTTAGCACCCAGCCGTCTCCTAGAAAAATGAAATATCCTGGGAAATATTAAAAAGGCAGAATATTATATTTCCCTGGATCAGAAATGGAGAAACATATTTTTAGACAGGAAGCAGACTCACTCTTAATAGCCCCCACCTTTGTAAATGGGCCATTTAAAAAGGCCTGGGCCAGTCTATTCTACATAGCAAAGATCCCCCCTTCAGCTCTAGGCTGATGGGATTAAGGCATGATAGTATTAGCCCTTTACCCATCTCATCACAGGGTATCTGGGAAGAAGCAATGCTCAACCAAACTTGGACTCGAAGCACAGCCAACAGCAGAGTCGGACAGCGAGGAGTCTGGGGAGGAGCATGGGCCAGTCCTGGAGGCTGGGGAAGGCTCGGACGAGGACTCAGCATCGGTGGCAGAGATGGGGCTGAGGCCGTCTGGCAGTGATCAGGTGCCTTCACAACTAGACAGCAGTGAGGCAGAAGAACAGCTGGAGCCTGTTCCCAGTGTGTGCATGCGCAGAGCTGCCAGAAGAAAAGAACAACTCAGAAACCAAGGTAAACTTGGGAGTAAAGTCACAGGTGGAAGGTGATTGGCCCCTCCCAGAGGAAATAAAAGAGGAGCGAAAGGGGAGTGGGCTTTTGCAGGAAACAATTGGTTTGTTAAGTCATTAGATTCATTTCAGGAGTGTGAAGATCCGTCCATGAATCTCAGAGACTCTGTGCCCAGCCTTCCTTTGCACAGTACCGCGTTTGGAAAATATTTACATGGCAGCTTTCCAAGTTAGATATGGTCTGTAGTCATAAATATTCCTTTGAAAGACTGTTTGCCAGGCCTTTGCTAAATGTAAATGAGAGGAATTCACATTCGTTTAATAAAAGGGGTTTTGTCGAGACCAGGACTCTGCCTCGTGCTTTTTTGGGGAAGCCTAGGTCAGAACACAAGGCTTCATAAATTTTCTTTAAGACACAGTGATTCGGACAACGATAGAACTGAAATTTGAATATTGATATTTGATAAATAGGAATCAAAATAGCTCCTGAATATGAAGTAGCTCAGATGTACTTTCTCTCCTTACTTTGACCAGTTGGAATATAAAATAGGTAATCCAAACATTTAACATGAAGCTTTATTTGATTTTTAAGACATCATTCAGCTGTATACATTAGAAATGACAATGTCTATACCACAAAATGACAATAAAATCAATAATTTAAACATATTCATTTTAATTTTTGGCCCATAAAGCATATATATGTTAATATAAATACCTGCTTTTTTAAAAAAATAAATGAACTGCATATTCAACAAGGAAACAAAGCAAATGAGAGGGGGGGAAAACGGGAAAATAAAGCAGAGGAGCTCTAATCTTGCAACAAGGGGAATCTCTCTATGTCAGGGGTGTCCAAACTTGAGAACTTTAAGACTTGTGGACTTCAACTCCCAGAATTCCCCAGCCAGCCATGCTGGCTGGGGAATTCTGGGAATTGAAGTCCACAAGTCTTAAAGTTCTCAAGTTTGGACACCCCTGCTCTATGTCTTGCTTTAATCATTAGCGATTCCAAGTCGTTTAGAAATGCTTCTTGTTTCAATGTGGACACAGACCACAAATTAGAACAAAAACAAAAATCCCACATATATATGAGCACTGAAGACTAGCACTGGAAATACCTCCAAGACGGAATTGCGAAACCCAACAAGATGCTTCTGCAAACCCCCTTATCACAAGAGGACAGCAATCAAGGAATCACCTTTCTTTACCTAACCTTAGCGAATACGTCTTCATCAGGCTCACATCAAACAAATCCCAATCCATCAAGTGAGAACTTGGAATAAATCAAAAGACTGGCGTGTGATACATGATGGATCAAGGGAGGGTGTTGGTTGGTTGTTGTTTTTTACCGCTAGGAAAAAAAATATGTTTGGAATTCTCTAAAGAACTTGGTTTCACCAAAACGATTGAAATGCAAGGTGCAGTCTGATTCTCCCTGTTGAAAAGATTTGGTCTGCCCCTTTTCCATACTGTTCTTTGAATTACATTCTTCAGTCGCCATCTCTTGCAGCCAAGACCTTGTGGCCATTAAGCCCGCGGTCCCCAATCTTTCTGTGACCGGTGACCAGTGTCATAAAGGTAAAGGTTCCCTTTGCACAAATGTGCTAGTCATTCCTGACTCTAGGAGGCGGTGCTCATCTCCGTTTCAAAGCCGAAGAGCCAGCGCTGTCCGAAGGCGTCTCCGTGGTCATGTGACCGGCATGACTAAATGCCGAAGGCGCACGGAACGCTGTTACCTTCCCACAAAAGGTGGTTCCTATTTTTCTACTTGCATTTTTTACATGCTTTCGAACTGCTAGGTTGGCAGAAGCTAGGACAAGTAACGGGAGCTCACTCTGTTACACAGCGCTAAGGATTCTAACCGCCGAACTGCTGACCTTTCTGATCGATAAGCTCAGCTTCTTAGCCACTGAGCCACCCTACTGACCAGTGTCATAGAAGACAATTTTTCCACGGATTGGGGGCAGGTGGGTGTCATCACTGAGGTCCCATACAGACAAAGATGGAGCTTTGCTTGCTCGCCCACTGATTGTGCAGCTCGGTTCCTAACAGGCCACGGACCAGTACTACTAGTCTGTGGCGACCCCTGCACTAAGCAGACCGACAAATGCAAAATTGCACAGATTTTCTTGGCTGCTAGCTCACCGTATCAGACGCCTAGGCGCACCTGATGTGGCGTGCTGCAATCCCCTCAAAATTTATGCAGGAATCAATGTGCCCGTTTTTTTAAAAAGTGCCACAGGAGTCCTGGGTTTTAATCATTTTGCCCAGCCTTCCTCTACAGAAACAGCAGGATAAGATCACAGGCATCATTGTGTATCTATTAAATAGTAAAAGCTAGAAGCAGGCAATTATCAGAAGAAGAGAGAAAAAACAACAACATCTTACCGAGAACAATAATACTGAATCATGATCCAAATAATGCTGGTTGGTGGGATAGCTATATTTTATAACATCTCTTAGAACTGATTATGTTTTAGGTCCTTTTGCTTCGGATAGGAACACAGTTCGGGATGATCTCCTTGGAGCAGTGTTTCTCCACCTTGGCCACTTTAAGATGGGTGGACTTCAACTCCCAGAATTCCCTAGCCAGTTGGCTGGGGAATTCTGGGAGTTGAAGCCCACCCATCTTAAAGTGGCCAAGGTGAGGAAACACTGCCTTAGATCATGGAAATCATGTGATAATTTACAATATTTCCTATTTGCTTCACTGGTGGATGTAGCAACCGTTTTTCGTGGGTTCTTCTTCAAAAACCGCCAAGTTACCCTTTCATCTAAACAGGGGGGGGGGCAATCTTTTTAAAGGTATACAAAAAAGAAACCCAAGGCCAAAGCAGAGTCAAAGAAACGATAGAGCGATTTTAAATTAAATAGTTGATTTCCTTTCATTAAAGAACTGCAAGTGCCTTCAATTCTGTCAAGAGATGCATTGTGTATCCAAGTAGTAGTACATTCAGAGCTTCTTCATTCAGATAACATGAACTGGACTACAGTTTGCGGTATGAATGGGACTGGAGGAGTTATATTACAGTTCATGGCCAACTGGCGTGACCAGCGAGCGTATTTACTGCAGAGGATGAGGGCAAGGATACCAACTTGGAGAAGGATGGTGAATCGTCAGGACGACTACATCAAATCAAATATGATTTCACTTTAATACTAAATAATATGCAATCTTCCCCCCCCCCAAAAAATATGTTGTATTTAAGACAGCTTTAATTCTACAATCAATTCAGCTAAAACCAAGTGCAGACGGAGGTATTATACATTCTTTGGGGAGGTAGCAGGAGCTTTTTAGCTACCCTTTAAAGGAGGGGTCAGCAACCTGCGTCTCTGGAACCACATGTGGCTCTTTCCTCCCTCTGCTGTGGCTCCCTGTCACTCAAAATATGTGTCACAATCGCCAATGTGCAACACTCAGTTTATTGAGCTTTTCGACCCCCGGTAGACCAACCATAGATAAATCCAAGAAAAGAAAAAGTTTCAGGAGAAAACAGAATGTTTAATTCAATGATATGGACAGGTTGCGTAGGCGACTGCGAGCCACTACATGCTTATTGCACCCGTGTCCCTCCTGGCTTGTACTGGCATCCTGGGAGGTCACACGAGGCTGGCTCCAGGAGTTAGTCAACGCTTCCTTGAGTGAAGGGTTTCTGCCGGCCGCCCTGAAAGAGGCGGTGGTGAGGCCCCTCCTCAAGAAGCCTTCCCTGGACCCAGCTCTGTTAGCCAACTACCGTCCCGTCTCCAACCTTTGCTTTCTGGCGAAGGTTGTAGAGAGTGTGGTGGCATAACAGTTTCCACGCCACTTGGAGGAAAATGATTATCTGGACCAACGCCAGTCCGGTTTCCGGCCCGGCCACAGCACGGAGACAGCATTGGTCGCATTGGTGGATGATCTCTGCAGGGCCAGAGATGGAGGTTGCTCCTCCATCCTGGTCCTATTAGACCTCTCGGCGGCTTTCGATACCATCGACCATGGTATCCTATTGCATCGATTGGAGGGGTTGGGGGTGAGGGGCACCGTTTTGCGGTGGTTCTCCTCCTACCTCTCTGGCCAAGTGCAATTTGTATTGGCAGGGGGGCAGAGGTCGACCTCGAGGCCGCTCTCTTGTGGGGTGCCACAAGGGTCGGTCCTCTCGCCTCTCCTGTTCAATGCATATATGAAGCCGCTGGCCGAGATCATTCGTGGGTTTGGGGTAGATTACCATCTGTACGCGGATGATACCCAGCTGTATATCTCTACCCCAAACCACCCCAACGATGCTATCGAAGTGATGTCCCGGTGTCTTTAGCTACTCCCACGTAACACCTCTCCTGTGCGGGCTACACTGGCTGCCTGTGGCTTTTCGGGTGCGTTTCAAGGTGTTGACCATCATCTTTAAGGCGCTCCATGGCACAGGACCTAGTTATTTGCGGGATCGTATCCTGCCCCATACATCCCTTCGGCCGATTCGCTCACACAGAGAGGGACTCCTCCGGGTGCCGTCCACTAGGCTGTGCCATCGTGCGACGCCTAGGGGAAGGGCCTTCTCTGTGATGGGCCCGACCCTCTGGAATGACCTTCCCCCCGACATTAGAATGACTACGGACCTCCGCTCCTTCTGTCAGAAACTTAAAACCCACCTATTCCAGCTAGCCGGCTTGGCCTAATTCCACCTTTCCCACCTCAGTTTCATTTCTAAATTTTTAGGATTGGTTTTAGGGTCTGTTCTTAATTTTTATAAATTCGTACAGGGGTTGTTTAATTTGATTTTTAGCTATGTATATGATTGTTTGTATGGTTTTTAAATTTATTCCTGTACACCGCCCCGAGTCCCTCCGGGGAGAGGGGGCGGTCTAGAAATCTAATAAATTGAATTGAATTGAACTACATACTCTATGCTAGTTTTGGGGTTGCTCAGGAAAGAGTCAGGCACCGGAATGGTTTTGTGGATCCCGGTGTTTTCTTTTTGGTGGGAAATGGATCCAAATGGGTCTTTGAGTGCTTAAGGTTGCCGACCCCTGCTTCAAAGGAAGATTGCCTACTGCTGATGAGCTTGTTTTGTCGTGCATGACTGCAGGAGACTGTTGAGGCCATCCGAGAGCAGAGGTCCCCAACCTTGGCAACTTTAAGACTTGTGGACTTCAACTCCCAGAATTCCTCAGCCAGCTTGAGGAATCCAAGGCTGGGGACCCCTGTCCTAGAGCATTCCCTCAAATCATAGAGAGCGTTCCAGGAAGTTCAACGTACAGTGTTCAGCACAGCTGTTTATGAGCTGAAGGGGTGGCTTTAGACCAGGTAAGTAAGCTGCCCAATTTTTCCTGGCCAGCTTTACATTCTACATCAGAGCGCAACATGTCAGGTGGACCTCTGGATGTCTAGAGGCAAAACCCGTTTGCTTCTGCATCACACTTTTGCAACCGACTCTGCCCCATGGTTGGTAGATCTCATGCTTTCAGTAGATCTAGCACCAGGGGTGGGCTACTGGGGGTTCGCAGGGGTTCAGGAGAACCTCTAGCTAAGATTCTGTGCAGTTCGGAGAACCCCCAAATCCCGCTCCTGGATGGCCCTGCCCTCCCCTCCCAGGAGTCCCCACGCGGCCCATTTTAGATGCAGTTAAGTGCAGGATGTATGCGGAGGCTCAGGTAGGGTGAAAAACGGGCCTACCGGAAGTTTGAGAAACATTCCCCTTTCCGGCCTCTAGAGGGCCTCTAGAGCCTGGGGAGGCTGTTTTCGCCCTCCCGGAGGCTCAAGGAAAGCCTCTAGAGCCCGGGGAGGTAAAAAACGCTCCCCCCTATCATGGTGCAGGAGGCCGACTAGGCCACACCCACCCAGCAACCAGGCGGAGAACCCCTTGCTAAAATTGTTGAAGCCCAACCCTGCCTAGCACCCATAACCCCAAGGACTGCCCATCCAGCCTCTCCCAGCCAGAGGTGATTTCCAGATGTGTTGGACTCGAATGTCCAAAGGCTACAATTGCCTTTGGATTTACGGGCAACTAGAGTTCAACTCATCCGAAGGCAGTGGTGGGTTCCGGATCCCGTCGCAACTGGTACGCTGCGACGGAGCCGGGCAGCCACCTCGGTCATGCGCGCTGCGTAAGCATGAGCACCCATCGCCCTGCAACGCTCCAGCTGCTTGGCGGAGGTCGTATACTGGGTGCATGTGCGCAAATGGCCCGGTTGGCTTAAAAGCAGGTAAGGAATGCAGGCGGGCAGGTGGGCCCACCAAAACACCGTTCCGGTATGGTGGCCGCTGCTCCCAGCTGCCACCGGTATGCCCGTACTGGGACGTACCAGCCGTAACCCACCACTGTCTGAAGGGCATTACGTTATGGGGGGAAATTGCAGGCTTGGACATTCACACCTTTCTTGGAAGTTGAGTGAATATTTTTAAGTGTTTTTCTGCCATAGGAAAAAGGATTGCCCGGAGGAAAAATGACATTTCTCCAGAAATGAATTTGGCTATCGTTCCATGAAAAATACTACTTTCATTATAAGGGGAAGGTTTGGGACAGAAGCTGCCCCCTCAATGAAGAAACATACAAGCAACACATACAGCAGCATCAAAATCCAGGACTCGGCTTGTTTCTCAAGTAGTGCCATCTCCAGTTCTCTCTCTGCGGGCTTTGATCATCTCCGACGGCGCTTGCTTTCTCTCGGTGACCAAACCCAACCAAAACATCAAGTCAATGAACCATGTGGTTGGGTTAAACTTGAAGCCAAGCTCGCTGGCTGAATAATCAAATGGAAAGGTATGGTGGTAATTATGGAAACCTTCTCCTGGAAAACAGAACCCAGGGGAAAGGAAAAGTAGGGTCAAAGGTGGAGAAGGAACAAAAGAGAATAGAGAATCAAACAAGCAGAGGCAGTAGACATTTGAATGGAGGGACAGCTATTATTTTCATTATTTTGACCAACAAAAGGATTTTAAGAGCTACCTTATTTTTCGGAGTATAAGACACACCTTTTCCTCCCCGAAAAGAGGGAGAAAATGTAGGTGCATCTTATACACTGAATGTAGTTCCGCCCACCTGCTGCCCCCCCCATCCTTTGGCCTCTGCCTCCCAGCAATTTGCCTCTTTGCAGCAAACAGTGAACATCCTGTTTCAGTTTCAGCTTCAGCACAGCCTGATTAGCACAAGCAGCTGATTGTCGGTTGGACTGGCCTACTGACGATCAGCTGTTTCAGGCTGCAGGGATTGCCATTGCCTATTGCCGCCTCCACATGCCCCATTTTCCACCCATTTCAATCCCTGCCACCTGGAATGGGTGGAAAATGGGGCATGAGGAGGCTAAAAACAGGATATGGAGACCGAAAATGGGGCACATGGAGACGGTAATAGGCTACGGCAATCCCTGCAGCCTGAAACAGCTGATTGTTGGGAGGCCCAACGACCAGCTGTTTGTGCTAATCAGGCTGTGTTGAAACTGAAACGGACTGTTTGGTGTTTGCTGCAAGGAGGCAAATTGCTAGGAGGCAAAGGCCCCCAAAAGCTAAGTGCATCTTATACTTTGGAGTCTCATATATTCTGAAAAATATGGTACATTCTGTAATTATATATTTTGGACAGGGTGTCCAAAATGAAAAGTTCCAACAAGCCAATGCCCTGATTTCTTGTTCCCTTTACTTCTGTTTTCCACTTCTGTTGGGTGATTAGATTTTATACTCTCAAAATGGAAACTACCGCCACCACGAACCTATGGATATCCCTGATCCTAAAGTATGATTAAAACAGTCTGAAGAAAAGCAACCTCAAGGCTTCACCCTTCCCGAAACCTGGCGAACCAATTCTTGGCAACTCACCGATAGCTCCAAAAGTGACAAAGCGGTTCTGCCGAGGGTTGATGCTTTTGTCATAGGGCCTGTTCCCATACATGTGAGCCACGCTGTTGACCAACCATGTGACGTTGAGGGAGACGGTGTAGCGGAGAATAGAAGCCAAGAAGTATGAATTCCATATGCTTTCGCCCCAGAAATGCCAAGGCACGATAGTAGGAATGACAAAACACAACAAGACAACTGAACTTTTATAGTACCTGTGAAGAAAGAAAGAAAACCACAGGGGTGATTGGGTTATAACGAGGCAATATTTCCCGTAACCATAATTCCAGAGGAGTCAAGCGAGAAGGAAAGATAGTGGGAGATAGGTTGTCAATGTAGGATGATCAAAGGCCTGGGCACCAAATCATATAGCGATAGCAATAGCACTTAGACTTATATACCCCTTTACAGTGATTTACATCCCTCTCTAAGCGGTTTACAGAGTCAGCCCATTGCCCCCAACAATCTGGGTCCTCATTTTATCAACCTTGGAAGGATGGAAGGCTGAGTCAACCTTGAGCCGGTCAGGATCAAACTCCTGGCAGTGGGCAGAGTTAGTCTGCAACACTGCATTCTAGCTGCGCCACCACACCTTCCTCCCTTCCTCCTTTGCACTTAACAATAGTACTTAGACTTATATATGGCTTTGCAGCTCTCTCTTACTGGTTTAAAGAGTCAGCCTCTTGCCCCCAACAATCTGGGTCCTCATTTTACCCACCTCGGAAGGAGGAAAGGCTGAGTCAACCTTGAGCCTGGTGAGATTCGAACTGCCAAATTGCAGGCAGCCGGAAGTCAGCAGAAGTAGCCTGCAGGTACTGCATTCTCACCACTGTGCCACCGTGGCTCATATGAAGAAAGGCTGAAGGTTTTGGGTTTGGCTAGTCTAAAGAAAAGAAGGATTAGGGGTGACATGACAGCAGTATCCCAGGATTTGAAGGGCTGCCACCAAGAAGAGGCGGTCAAATGATTCTCCAGTTGTTCTAGAATGGCTTCACCTGTGCTGCTCCTTTATCTGTTAGGGAGTGGGAACAAGAAGGCAGTGGCTTCCTCAGCATTCCCCATGGGTTTAGCAGCTCTTGAGGTGCACCTTTAGCATTTTAGGCTGGGATTGCTTTTAAAAACGAAACGGGCTTGAAAATGCAGAGGTGGGTTCTTACCGGTTTGGACCGGTTCAGACGAATAGGTAGTAACTCGGCCGGACATGTGATTGTACCGGTTCTATCCTGGGTGCCGCCATCTTTCTTTTCTTTTTTTTAAAGTATTTTTTTTAATTTTCAAAACATACACAACACATCCTTCACACCGTAGAAAGTGTATCAGTTGGTTACAAAAAGGCTTCCGTGCATCTCTTCCACAGTCAACAAACATAATTCCTATTAACTCAAGTATTTTAACTCAGATATTTATACATGATGATACCATCATCATACCTCCATTTTCATTTGACTATAATTGTTTAAACGTCCTTCATCATAAAATATACCAAGATTTAATACCTAACTACACACTGGCATTTCATTTAGTGTTTCTAAAATCCTCCAATGATACTAAATCCTTATGTCCTATTCTCGCTAAACATCCATAATATTTAATAGCCAAGTTTTCTAATCCTTCTTTCCAAATCACCGTTTACAGTTTACATCCCATTTCCTTATGTTGTACACATACATACATACATACATACATACATACATACATACATACATACATACAAACATACATACATACATATATATGTATATATATAGCCAAGTACATACATACATACATACATACATACATACATACATACATACATGTATATATATAGCCGAAGGACAGAAAGAGGGAGTAGCGAGCTTCCTCCCATATTTGGGCATACCAGGGGTTGTAACACAAATACATATATATGTATGCTGGTTTTGTTGTATTCGGGTCTTTTCCCGTGTAGGATTCCCATGTAAAATCCTACACGGGAAAAGACCCGAATACAACAAAACCAGCATACCTACACCCGTGAAAATCTACGAAAACAAATATATATACTCCCTCTTTCTGTCCTTCGGATATATATATATATATATATATATATATATATATATATATATATATATATATATATATATATATATATATATATATATATATATATATATATATATATATATATATATATATATATATATATATATATATATATATATATATATATATATATATATATATATATATATATATATATATATATATATATAATATTTATTATAGTTATTACTTATCATAACACTACACATTGTATACATTGTTATCATTATCAATTATTTATTTAACTATATCTATTGTCACTAAGTTTTACTAAGTTTAGCTAGTTTTAAATTATACTCTTCCATCTATCGACCTGTATCTTTCCAATAGCAAAACAGTCTCATGTCTTCTGCCATTTGTGGTATCAGTCCTCTAATCATCTCCTTAATCAACTTTGTATGGACTCCTCTTAGCAATTCTTTGCTTATAAAATCTCTCATGTAATTTCGATGCCCTTCTTCTGTTTCCTTAATCAGCTTATCTTTGATTGTCGGTAGTGTTATCAATGACATTGCTAATAAAATTTCTCTCTTTAAATCCATAAATTCTTTTGTTTTCTCTTCTTCTGTATCTTGCCATTTGGGGTAGATTTCCCCTCCATTTAATTCCTTTTTCAGTATTCCACTCATTCCCTTTTCAGAGACAAACCAATCACTATAAATATTAGCAATTTTAATTTCTTTATATTCATTTTCCTCTTCGATTTTTAGAATTTTAACCGTCACTTCTTCCATTTGATTAGCATCTTCAACTTCTTCATCATATTTTGCTGTTAGGTGTACTAAGTCTTTCAACATCTTCTCTATCCTCTCACGTGTATCTGATAATTTCTGTATTTCTGAGAGTATCTTTTGCAAACTTAAAACTTCTTTCTGCTGTTGAAATTGTGCCATTATCTCCAGCTAACAAACACTGCTGCTCTAGCTTAGAAGGTTTTAACAGGATTAAGCATAGATTCACAATAACATTTCACATTTCTCTGGTTAAAAATATACTTCAAAGGAACATCTGTGTGCTTTTCTTCTTGTCACTCTCTATAAACAAGTTGTGAGACCTTGAAGTGCCAAGCCAGAATAATCAATGAAAAAAAAATAAAAGTGTTTCATTTCCAATACACAGACCTCCAGCCTCCGAGTAGCAGTGTTGCAATGTTAAAATTTCTTTGTTTCTTTTTGTACCTTTTTTATATTTCAAGTTTTAAAAAAGTCCGATTCTTAAATGAGTTAGAAAAACACCCACAGTAATGATAGAGGAGAATTTTAGTCCATAGATTACAGAGAATAGTAAAAGAAAAAAAATAGAAGAAGGAAACTTAATCCATTTGTTTTAAAGGGCTTGCATAAATTCCATCCGTGAAGATAGCGTTTACAAAGTAAGATAACCCACTGTCCAAAACCAGTCCAAATTTAATTCCGCCACTTATTTCTTCTGTTCTCCAATTTAAATTAATTCTAAGTCTTTTTATAGGCAGACACTTTTAAAACAGTAAAAATTCCTCACTAGCTGGAAACACTTTCTCTTTCCATATCCTTTCGTTTTGGAGCCGCCCCGACTTCATCAGCCAAATGGCTGGATTTTTTGTCACCGGCTTGAAGAATCTCTCTTGGATCAATCAGGGACTTTGCGATGTCCCTGAGATCAGCAAGACGTATTCTTCCTGTTCACTGCGGGATGGTTTAGGTCTATTGGACCACCCAGTGACAAAAGTATCGACTGCGATCTCTGAGCATTGAGATCGCACGTCGTCTCGTCACGACTTCGGCTCCTCCTCCGCCATCTTTATTTTCTGTTCTGCACATGCGCACAACAATCTTCATTGAAAAAATGTAATCCCCCCCCCCCAGTGGTGGGTTCTGGATCCCGTTCCAACTGGTATGGTTGGAACAGGCCCAGTGTCGCCCACAGAGATGCCCACCACTGTTCCCCCCCTTTTTTTTAATGGTGTGCGCATGCCAGTCCCAGAGGGGTCCCAGAGATGGGCCTGTTTTTGCAAAAACAGAGGCATTTTTGCCTTCCCTCAGCCTTCAGAAGTACTCTGCAGGCTTTAGCAGGGCTGGGGGAAGGGAAATATGCCCCCATTTCCCCCCCACCCCCAGTCCTGCTGAAGCCCGCAGAGTGTTCCTGGGGGCCAGGGAGGACAACCCCCCCTTTTTTTTTACTAGTTTCCAGGCGCTCCCTTAGCTCCAGCAAGGTTGGAGGGGCGGCCCCTTCTGTCAAAACTTTTCACCATCATTACGGTGGGCGTGGCTTGGTGAGAGGGTCACGTGAGTGAATGTGATTGAGTGACGCCAAGTTGCCCACGCCCACTCAGTCGCATGCCCCACCCCATCTAGCCATGCCCACCGAACCGGTAGTGAACATTTTTGAAACCCACCCCTGAGAAAATGCATGCCTCAATAATGATGCTTTTCCAAGGATGTGCTAGAGAAGAACATGTGTCAATTGCATAGCACTAAATAAGTCAAAGCTGGGTTGGATATTAAACTCTGAATCTTCAAATTCAGTGTTTAATATCTGATTATTATTAAAGTGTGAGGGGTCAATTTATTTTCCAAAGCACCTGAGAGCAAGAGAAGAAACCATGGATGGAAACTAATCAAGGAGAGAAGCAACCTGGAATTGAGGAGAAACTTCCTAACAGGGAGGACAATTAACCAGTGTTACAGAAATTGCCTTCAGGAGTTTTGGATGCTAGATCACTGGAGGGTTTTAAGAAGAAACTGGACAGTCACTGGTCTAAGATGGTATGGGGTCTTCTGCTTGAGTAAGAGGCTGGACTAGAAGACCTCCAAGGTCCCTTCCAGCTCTCTTCTGATTCAAATCTCTATCCAAGCCTTCTGCCATTTTCACAATTAACACGACCATATGTTTTAACGGATTAACAGAGTTGGAAGGGACTCCCCAGCTGAACAGGAGACCCTACACCACTTCTGACAGATGGCAGTCCAGTCTCTTCTTGAAAGCCTCCAGTGATGAAGCTCCCACAACTTCCAAAGGCAACTTCTGTTCCATGGATTGATTGCTCTCGGTGTTAGATATTAACATATATCGTAGCAAGTCTCCTCTCTGGTCCGCCGCTACGGCGGGAAACAGGTATCGCTCTGATTGGTCGAGAGGCGTACCCGATTCCTATAAAAAGGGGAACCCTCCGGCCACAGAGCAAGCTGGATCACTACTACTACAAATAAAGAGCTGTTAAGTCACTTCGTGTCCGCAGTCTGTTCTCTCGTTGCCCAGATCTAACACTCACTGTCAGGAAATTCCTCCTTATTTCTAGGTTGAAACTCTCCTTGGTCAGTTTCCATCTGTTATTCCTTGTCTGGCCTTCAGGTGTATTTCCTTGACACCTGTAAACTTTTGATTATTATAATTTCTTTAGTTGATTTCCTTTATCTGTGCTCACCAGGGAATAAAAAGAATATTCTAACACCCAGCTGGAGAAAAAAAAAGGGAGGTTTTTTTCAGTTAACACTCCTAGATAAAATGTTTCGGCTAGGGAATCTATTTAAATAGCTGTCCTTCACCTCCTCTACCACCGCAAAATATTTATCTCTCTGCAAGCTGCCATGAACCGCACCCTTATCATTCAGTGGAGGGCATAAGAATCTGTTCCTGTGTTTGGAACAATTCCTCTTGAAGGAATTGCAATTTGGTCAAGATTTTTTTCTTGTCAGTGCAGAAGCTTGGAAAGCATTATGCTGTACTCCCCCAAGAGATAAAATTCTGCATGAGTTTCCCACGTCAGATCATGTTCACCCTTCCTTCCGCTGTGATCAGGTTTTCTTTCTTTTTAACGGGAACAAAGGAGTTTTCCTTCTGGCTCAAAAAATAAATAAATAAAGACAAATTCCCAAGGCGTAGCAACTTGCAGCATAAGCATTCATAGCTTGTTTACTAAAAAAATGTATTGATCTTTATAGTGTCATAAGATTCCCAGTTGCAATGTAGGGCTGTGAAAATTGGACCGTAAGAAAGGCTGAGCGCCAAAGAATGGATGCCTTTGAACTATGGAGCTGGAGAAGACTCCTGTGAGTCTCTTGTACTGCTTGGTGATCACATCGGTCAGTCCTAGAGGAGATCAACCCTGACTGCTCTTTAGAAGGCCAGATCCTGAAGAGGAAACTCAAATATTTTGGCCACCTAATGAGAAGGAAGGACTCCCTGGAGAAGAGCCTAATGCTGGGAACGATGGAGGGCGAAAGAAGAAGGGGACAACAGAGAATGAAGTGGTTGGATGGAGTCACCGAAGCAGTCGGTGTGAGCTTAAATGGACTCCAGAGGATGGTAGAGGACAGGAAGGCCTGGAGGAATGTTGTCCATGGGGTCGCAATGGGTCAGACACGACTTCGCATCTAACAACAAAGATTCTTCATTCTTCACTGAATGGAGCAATACAGCTGTCTTGCTGGAAATTCCTCATTTAGCTTGGAAACCTCTGGAAAGCAGGGCTTCCTTCTCCAATGCTTTCTCTGTTTTTTTGGATCCTCTTGCTTTCCATGGTTCTGTTGGAAGAAATGCCCTTCTGGGTTCAGTTCCAAGTGCGGGAAAAGACACTAGAAACATGGTGGGTGCTTGGAAAGATGGTTTTAATGGTGGACAGGATCACATGCTTCAAAAATCTTGGTCGAAGAAAAAAAGGGAAGAGATGCTGAGAATGCCTGGGTTTTATGCCCTCTCTGGGCTTTTGAATTGGAGCGTGTATGCCAGGGGTGTCCAAACTTGGGAACTTTAAGACTTGTGGACTTCAACTCCCAGAATTCCCCAGCCAGCCATTCTGGGTGGGGAATTCTGGGAGTTGAAGTCCATAAGTCTTAAAGCTCCCAAGTTTGGACACCCCTGGAGTATGCTGATTGGTTGTGAGGTTCCCATGGGGCCATGCCAGGGCAACCTTGTAGGCTAACCTGAGTCCCAAGCTTGGTTGACTCTTGCTGGTTGATGATGTAATGAAAGGGCTTTGGGATTCCTATTATGGCTCTGCCTGAAGGAGGTAGATCTTTGTTATGTAGAATAGACTGGCTCAGGCCTTTAGGGCCCATTGACAAAGGTGGGGGGTAAGTTTTTGCCTCCCTTTTAGGGGAAATATTCTTCCCTTTTAATAGTTCCTAAAACATTTCATTTTTCTAGGAGAGGGTGGTTGCTAACTTCCTACAGTTCAAATCCCCTCTCAGCCACTTAAGTTCACTGGATGTCTCTCCCTCTTTCAACCCACTTAGACTACTTTGTGGGGTTTGTGGCTATGGGGATAAAGCCCCCCTGGTGAAAATGTGAGACATAAATGTATCCAAGAAACGAATAAAAGGACAGTTTGGGTTTGTTTAAGTCTTAACGTGGGTGGGTGGGTGGGATTAATAATAGAAGCATTGTGCAACTCACTGTGTTTGAGAAGAGATCTGTTTGAGCCCATTCTTTCTAAAAGCATCTTTTTAATGTTTTAAATCCATTTTTAATGCTTTAAATGTTTGTGGGTTTTTTCCCCCTTCCTTCCATGCTGGGATATTCTTAAAAGCTGCTTTTCAGCCTAACTGCTGGTTTCTTTTGTTATCCAGATCTATTCATTTCATTCGTTCCTTTTCTTTCCTTTTGAAGTAAGGCTCAGGTAAGAAACAAAGCAGGAATTGTGGCTAAATTCAATTGTTCCCAGCAGTATTAGATAAGGTAAAGGTTCCCCTCGCACATATGTGCTAGTCATTCCCGACTCTAGGGGGCAGTGTTTATGTCCGTTTCAAAGCCGAAGAGCCAGTGCTGTCCGAAGACGTCTCTGTGGTCATGTGGCCCGCATGACTGAATGCTGAAGGCGCACTGAATGCTGTTACCTTCCCACCAAAGGTGGTTCCTATTTTTCTACTTGCATTTTTACGTGCTTTCGAACAGCTAGGTTGGCAGAAGCTGGGACGGTGTCAAGGGAGCTCACTCCGTTACGCTGCACTAGGGATTCGAACCGCCGAACTGCCGACCTTTCCGATCGACAAGCTCAGCGTCTTAGTCCCTGAGCCAATGTCCACCCAGCAGTATTAGCGACTGATTATTTCTGTCAGAGATCAATGCACCTGTAAGGATTTTGGGGGGGAACGATTTCTAATTTCTAATTCCTTAGAATTAGAAATCGTTCCCCCCCAAAATTCAGCAAGCCCAATTATCACCGTAGTTTTTCAGACTGGCTAATAATCACGGACAAAGTCATTTATTTATGCAGGAATGGATTCCAATCCCCAATTGTGTCATCATTTATAAGAGAGATTTGTACATTTTATATACTTTTTAGCTAATGTGAGATTGTTCTGTTGGAAGTTAAAACCCACCCCTCTCCTAGAATAATGAAATATTTTAGAGATATACTAAAAAGACAAAATGTTTCTCCTAAAAGAGAAGTAGAAACTCAGAGAAGCAAAAACTCAGCACCCACCTTTGTTAATGGTCCATTAAGGCCTGAGCCAGTCTATTCTACATAACAAAGATCTACCCCATTTCATTCTCTTTCATTGCACCAGCCACCGAGTTTCAACCAAACTTGGCACACAGACAACCTACAAAGCTAGCTATGGCCTCTGAGAGCAGCCAATCAGGATACTCTTCCTGTGCCCCATGAAGTTAAAAGCCCAGAGAAGGCATAAAACCCAGGGATTATCAACATCTTTTCCCTTTTCTGCTCAGGAGTTCAAGCCTTGTGATCCTGTCCATCATTAAGCCATCTTTCCAAGCAGCCTCCATGTTTCCGGTGTCTTTTTCCCCACTTGGAACTGAACCCAGAAGGACATTTCTTCCAACAGTTCTTTCAACTTCCCATTAGCTTTGCACTCAACTCTGTGCAGTAATTAATCTATCGTGGCCACCATAACAACCCTATAAATAGCATGGTTTGTTAAATTCATAAATCCTCTCCATGGATTTGCACCTCTGAAAAAATCACTAATGCAACTATAAAAGCACTTAGTTGGAAAATGTTAATTATCATAGAGTCATTGAGTTGGAAGGGACCCTGAGGGTCATCTATGTCACTGCGTTAATTGTTTGCTAGCTGTGCTGAAAATTTACTGCGCAGGTCATAGGCCTTATCAGCAATGATTTACTGCGCGTGCTTTTTAACACGTTTCTTAATACATCACACATTCCAGAGATTTCTGTACTTTTGATCTTCTGTTCGTCTGCCAAGAAGGTGGGCGACAATTGCTCTTGCCAAAATGTAACAATTAGATAGATTTGTTTATTCTTATTTTTCATATTAAATTTTGTTTTCATTAGAACATGTTATCGGGTCTTGTTTTCGCTTTTTTTGAAGATATGTTTTTTAGGAAAGCCGACGGTCTACACCTCATTAGCTCAGGGTGAAATTTCCCCTGACAATCTAGATCAGGGGTCAGCAACCATAAATATTCAAAGAGCCATTTGGACCCGTTTCTCACAAAAAGGAAAAACACCGGGAGCTGATTATTTCCTGAGCGACCACAAAACTAGCATATGTAGTGGAATTAAACATTCCGTTTCCTTCTGAAACTTTTCTTTTCGTGGATTTATCCATGCTTGGCCCGCCTGGGGTTGAAAAGCTCAATAAATCGTGTGCTAGTGTGTGTCGCACATTGGCGGTTGTGACGCATATTTTGAGCGACAGGGAGCCGCAGCAGAGGGATGAAAGAGCCGCATGTGGCTGCAGAGCCGTGGGTTGCTGATCCCTGATCCAAACCAATGTTTCTCCAGATTGAGAAGCTTAAGATGGGTGGACTTCAAGTGCAAGAATTCCCTAGCCAGCTTTGTTAATGGGCCCTTAAGGCCTGAGCCAGTCCATTCTACATAACAAAGATCTACCCCATTTCATTCTCCTTCATGGCACCATCCACCGAGTTTCAACCAGAGCCGTGGGTTGCTGATCCCTGATCCAAACCAATGTTTCTCCAGATTGAGAAGTTTAAGATGGATAGACTTCAACTCCCAGAATTCCCTAGCCAGCAAAGCTGGCTAGGGAATTCTGGGAGTTGAAGTCTATCCATCTTAAACTTGCCTAGATGGGAAAACACTGATCTAATCCAATCCTCTGCCCAATTACCATCCCAATCACTGGCTAACTTTGACTTGAAGACCTGTTATGATAGACCACCAGTGTATCTCCAGCCCCTACTCATGTTTACCATTATCACTCACTTTCTCTGGAAGATTACCACCGGATCCTCCAACAAATCATTGAAATCCAGTTTTCTTCCTTTCTCAATGACATCGCGATGCTTCCGAACAAAGAGCCAGCCGATATGGGAGAAAAAGAACCCTCGCTGGGCGTTATGCGGGTCAGCATCCGTTTCGGAGTATTTGTGATGCACTCGGTGGTCTCGGGCCCACTCAAAAATATCATTCTGCACAAAACAGAAGGAGAAAATTAAGTGTCATCATGGTTCTGTGGACCTCACTGGCCCATGTTGCGTTTTTAAGCAGCGACATTGTCGATGGAGATTGGAGTGGATGCGGTGGCCTAGAGGTGGCAAGCAGGAGGCTGTGAGTTAAATCCTAGGTAAAGGCAGATATTTCTCTCTCTCTCTCTCTCTCTCTCTCTCTCTCTCTCTCTCTCTCTCTCTCTCTCTCTCTGGGCACACGGAGAATATATCTGCTGAACAAAACTCTGCACTGGCGACAGGAAGGGCATCCGGCCATTAAATCATTCTGCCAGCTCCACTCAGTTGTCCAGACTCCATTCCGCAAGGGATCATGGGGTCGTTAAATGAAGTTGATGATTGTCTAGGGAGATTCTCAGTCATCCGTCACGGTTGTCCCCAAGATGCTTTTTCAAAAAGCAACCGGACTTCACTTGTTTTTCTTTGAGGACGTTTCACTTCTCATCCAAGAAGCTTCTTCGGTTCTGAAGAACAAGAAGCAAAAACCTCTTCAAAGAAAAACAAAGGAAGTCCACTTGCCTTTTGAAAAAAGCATCCTTGGGACAAGCCACAGCATTGTTTTGTCAGAAAAACAACTGTTTGTGTCAAGTACTATCAAAGATAGCAGCTGGCTTAGTTTCCAAAGAAAATTTCCCTCAGGCTATTCTGTTGCTTCTACCTCCTCGGAGACTTCAGAAGTATTTTTACCTCACACACCTGAGGAGGAGAGCAGGTGGGCTCTATATAAATACCATAGCAGGTGCAGACATCTCTCACCCTATAGCAGGGGTCGGCAACCATAAACCTTCAAAGAGCCATTTGGACCCATTTCCCACAGAAAAGAAAACACCAGGAGCCCCAAACCCTTCCTGTGCTGACTATTTCCTGAGCGACCACAAAACTAGCATACATAGTTGAGATAAATGTTCTGTTTTCTTCTGCAACTTTTCTTTTCGTGGATTTATCCATGGTTGGCCTACTGGGGATCGAAAAGCTCAATAAATTGCATCCCGGCGGGTGTTGCACATTTGGCATTTGTGACACAATATTTTGAGCGACGGAGCCACAGAAGAGGGATAAAAGAGCCACATGTGGCTCCCGAACCGCAGGTTGCTGACCCCTGTCCTATAGCCTACGTCATTTTAAATACTTCTCTGTTATAGAGCCACGAAACCAGCATCTTCAGTGGCATCTCAGTTTTACCTGGATAATAAAAACTGGAAAATAAATAATTCTGCAAACACAAGTTGCTGGTTGACCAAGGCCCTGTACAATCCCAAGTACTGTATATTCCGCCGTATAAGGCGACTGGGCGTATAAGACGACCCCCTACTTTGAGGCAGCCGTGAGCCGGCTGAAGGCCTCCGCTCCGCCGGGCTTTTGTAGCTTGAGCTCAGCGCCTTCCTCCTCCAGACCGCCAGCCAGACCTTACTAAGCCATCCCAGCGCTCATCCATCCACGGGCCCAGGCAAGGAGCGCCGAGGTTATTGATTGAAAGGCCAGCATCTACACTGGCGGCAGCGCGGCTTTTTGCTTGGTGGCGTTGCTTTTTCTTTTCTTTTGGTTTTTTGGTATACCCGGCGTATAAGACGACCCCCAATTTTTGAAATAATTTTTTGGGCTTAAAAAGTCGTCTTATACGCCGGAAAATATGGTATGCCCGCTCAGGATAAAACCGAATTCACAATCCCATTATTTATATACATGGTATTTTTTTTTCTTCTTCTGCGCCCATTTTCTCTCTCCCACACACACTATCATTAACATTTATAACTATCTTGGTAACAATAGCAGAAGCTTCTTGTAAGCCTGATTCCAGCACAAGGGACATTTCAGTTGTGGACAATAGCATGCCTGAAGAGCAGCATTACGTCTTCTCCGACCATAAGCAGCCCCATCCATTGAGCCTTTGCCCCTTACGGGATGGAAGCGTTAATGTCCAGGTAGTCCTCAACTTACGACCACAACTGAGACCGGAATTTCTATTGCTAAACAAGGTGGTTGTTAAGTGAGCTGATGTAAGAGAAAGAGAGGCAGAGCCTGGGGGTGGAGTCAAGAAAAGAATTAGCCTGACTTCCGGTTCCGGCGGCTACGGCGACGGGCAAGGACTTTGCCCGCTCCCGCTCTTCGGTGGGCTTCCCCCGTCTTCGGGGGGGCACAGGACGCCCCGAAGAGGTGCCCTGCCGAAGGAGCGGCTTGCGGAAGGCTCTGGCACCGGCGGCGGCTGGTGGGGGCTTTTCCGCTTTGCTCCAGGCACCGGGGAGCAGTTTTGGAGGACGCGCCTGCGTCTCGCCCCATGCCGATCGGAGAATGCAAAACTGAAGGAAGCAGCGGCGGTGCGGTGAGATGCTTCCTCTCTTCATCCCCTTACTTTTGAATTGAAAGACTTTTCAGCAATTTTAAAAGTTAACCTTTCGGATTTACTCTTTGAGGAGCGGCTAGAGGGGAGAGGGATTCCCCCCCCCTTGGACAAGCGGCTTGTTAAAATTCTGCTCTCGCCCCCTGGGGAAGGAGGAGGGGGGAGAGCCACCTGTTTGGATCCTCTGCCTTCTGGACTCGCCTGCCTGCTCTACTTCTCCAGCTGCCCAGTTCCTACACTGACTGATCTCTTTGTTTTATAAACCATGTCTCCAAAAAGACCACCTCCTGGAAAACCTGGCTTTGCCACTTCTGCTCCAACATCTGCAACATCCAGTCCAGCCACACAGTCAAAGATAACAGAACTGATGCAACCTAAGACTACAGAGATAGACCTTCAACAAATGCTTCAACAAATTTTACAGGGCCAGGAGGAAATCAAGAAACAGCTAAGGAAAATGAAAGATGAAATTAAAGAGAATCAAGTTCAAATTTATAAGAACTCACAGAGACTGGACCTTGTGGAGGGTGGGGTGGTGGAGGCGAGAGGGGGGGTAGAGGCTTTACAGAAGGGGAACAAAGAACTTGATATCCAACAAATGAAAACAGAGTTTGAGAGAATGTCCTTTTATCTTAGATTTCAAAATGTAATAGAAACAGATGGGGAAAACATAAGGGACATTATGACTAATATTCTAGCTGAATACATACACAAAGATAAACAGCAGATGGAATGGGAGATAGATCTGGTCTATAGAGTGAATTCAGCATATGCCAGAACACACAATGTACCCAGGGAGGTTCATATTAAATTCCTTAGGAAAAGCACAAGAGATGAAATTCTGGGTGTACAAAGGGGGCAAACACTGACATACCACGACAGGGAGATAACCATTCTGAAGCAGATTCCCCAAAAAATTAGGGAGAAAAGGAAAAACTATTCGCAATTGGCGAATAAACTATACCAGAAGGGGGTGTGGTTTAGATGGTTGATGCCTGAAGGTATGCTGATATTCTGGGAGGAGACAAGAATCAGAATCAACACACCCATAGAGGCACAGGCCTTTATGGAAAAAAATAAAGCGAACCTAGAAAAAACAGAAGATACCACAATGGTCACACAGGACACGGGAGGGGCCGGAGCTCTGCCAGCGGGGGGTGAAGGGGTAACACCAAGAAAGCTCAGATCACAAAAATGAATAAGAAAACCACAATGTTATTAACAGACCGAAAGTAATAATGAAATTATATCTAGACTATATATCATAACTATATAAACTGATTGAAAATTATTTTTTCTAGAATTAATATGCTGATTTTTTATGATTATGTATTAATGTTTGATATTTAGATGTAACCTATGAGTTTGGAGGGAGGGGGCATCTGCCACACTTGCAACTGCCAAAATTTGTAACCATTCCACTTACCCTTTTCCTTATAAATGTTTTAAAAAACCAATAAAACTTTTTGGAAAAAAAAAGAAAGGAATTAGCCTGGAATCATCAGGTTCTCACAAGCGGCCTTAGTGCTGACTGTTAGCTGACTAACAGACTTTATTGTTTATGAGCAATAAATCAGCTTAAATGGAACCTAACATGTCACTGCGTTAAATGTTTGCTAGTCGAACTGAACTGAATAATTACTGAAAGAATTACTGCGCAGGTCATAAGCTTTATCAGCAATGATTTATTGCGCATGCTTAACATGTTTATATACATCACACATTCCAGAGACCTCTTTCCTTTTGATCTTTGTCCGTCTGCCAGGAAGCTGGGAGACAAACTGTTTTCTTGCCAAAATGTAACAATTAGATAGGTTTGTTTTATTTTCTATTTTATTATTTTTGTATTAAAGTTTTTTTTTAATTAGAATATGTTTCCGGGATTTTATTTTATTTTTCGCTCCTTGAAGATATGCTGTTTGGAAAAAGCCGCGGTCTAAGCCTCATCTAGTTCAGGGTGAAATATTTTCCCCTGACATAACATGTGGTCTTGATGCTTCATGCCCGGCAGTTGCACCTGATTTTACTATATTTTTTTGCCAGAGTTATTAATCTCAATCACTGCAGTTGTTAAGTGAACTCCCAGCATGATAGGTTGGGGAATTCTGGGAGTTGAACTAGTGGTGGGATTCAAAAAAAATTACTATTGGTTCTGTGGACGTGGCTTTGTGGGTGTGGTTTTGTGAGCGTGGCAGGGCTAGGATACTGCAAAATCCCCATTCTCTCCCCACTCCTGGGGGAAAGTTATTGCAAAATCCCCATTCCCTCCCCACCCCACTAACCTGCTTTCCAGCTCCATTCTCCTGTTCAGGGCAAGAAAAGAAGATCAGCTGGGAGGCAGCAGGAGCGGGGCCAGCCTATTTGCCGGTTCTCCGAACTACTCAAAAATTCCGCTATTGGTTCTCGGGAACCTGTCAGAACTGGCTCAATACCACCTCTGGTCCTCAGGTTGCCAAGGTTGGCCTTAGACGATTGTTCAAGAACAGTTCAACAGTTATACAATACAATACAATAGTAGAGTTGGAAGGGACCTTGGAGGTCTTCTAGTCCAACCCTCTGCCTAGGCAGGAAACCCTATACTGTTTTAGACAAAAAGCTATCCAACATCTTCTTAAAGACTTCCAGTGTTGGGGCATTCGCAACTTCTGGAGGCAAGCTGTTCCACTGATTAATTGTTCTAACTGTGTCAATAGTTGTGTCAATCCATTCTAAATACCCACCTGAAATGCCATTGAATTGGCTGCAGCCAAAAATATCCGCAGAGGCAGTCTGGCTTTGTAAGATCTGTGACTCCACAAGCGATGGGCACCCGCTGTCACGCCCAGGGCACACACCAGGAAACAAATGTATGCTGAAAACATGACGGAAAATGAAAGAAGAAGGAGTGATTAGGAAAGCACCAAACCTCTGTGTGGTTATTAAAGTACAGCTCATACTATCAGTGCTTCTATAGCGGGGGTGTCAATCTTGATTTCATTGAGGGCCACATCAGGGTTGTGTGGGTGGGACATGGGGCAGGCCTGGGGGCATGGCCAGCTTAACGTCACTCGTGTTAGGGTGGCTATGATGGCCGGAGTGCTCTGTCAGCAAAAACGGGCTCATTAGCTCTGTTTTCGGCTGAGCTGGCCTCCTGCAAATCTTTGGCAGAGGAAACGGAGCTCAGCAGAGCCGCATGCGGCCCTCTTGTGCTCCATTTTTGCTGGCAGAAGCACTGTAGGCTGGTCCTTCACTGTTTCCAGGGCGGCCCCATGGGCCAGATCTAAGCACCCTGCAGGCTGGATCCAGCCCACTGGCCTTGAGTTTGACACTCCGGCTCTATAGCCACAGCATGTCATACTTTGCTGGGACTTCTAATTTAATCCATCTAGCCTATTGAGTTCTCATAAAAACTGCAAATTGTATAAAAATATAGAACCTGGCAACCAACTCTCACAGAAGGGTTGAAATTTAGACAGTTTCACCTCTCATTAGCCATGTTTTCTTCCAGAGGTGGGTTCCTACTAGTTCGGCCCGGTTCAGATAGAGTTGGTAGTAACTCAGTTGGACACGCGCCTTAACCGGTTCTATTCCCCGCGGCTGCCATCTTGATTTTCTGTTCTGCGCATGCGCAGAGCAATCTTCTTTGTAAAAATGTATTTTTTTTTCCTTTTTTTAACATTGTGCACATGCGCAGAGCATTTTAGATGCAAATGTGCACACGTACGGCGCACGCGTCTGGCATGAGTGTGTGTGAATCATTTTTTTTTGCCTGTGCGCAAAATGTTTTGCATGCTGAACTGGTAGTAACCCTAACCCACCCCTGCTCCACTCGCTAGAAAATTCTCCGTGCCTACCTTTTCCCCTCTAACGGAGGCAGAAAAAATGCATGCTTTAAAGCAGGATTGTTTCTTGACCCACCTAGAAATGTCCACCCACAACGCGTTTCCTCTTTCTGAACAAGGAACACAATGCCACGGTGGCAATTCACAGGGCAGCTATGTTTTCTGCACTGAAAAGTGCTACCTCATCGTATTACACAGGTGGTTCTCGACTTAGAACCAAAACGGGGGGCCCAAATTCTTGTTGCCAAGCGAGTCGATTAAGTGAGCTTTGTCCCATTTTCATAACTTTGATTGCCACAGTTGCTAAGTGAATGGTTTCAGTTGTTAAGTTAGTAAAACAGTTGTTAAGTGAATATGGCTTCCCCATCGATTTTGTTTGTCAGCAACAGAAAGTTTGAACTCAGTTGTGGTTGTAAGTTGAAGAGCTATCTGTATTTTCCCTGTTTCTTTGCATGTACACCAGAGATGTCAAACTCAAGTTCATTGAGGGCCGCATCGGGGTTGTGTTTGACCTTGGAGGGGCTGGGGGGGGCATGACTAGGGCGAGCGTGGCCAGCATGACATTCGTGTCAGGGGTACCTGTGGTAGCGCAAGGGTTCTGCCAGCAAAAATGGGCTCGGGAACTTCGTTTCCAGCTGCGACAGCCTCCTGCAATCCTCTGCCAGCGACAATGGAGCTTGGGGTGGGCACACACAGCCCTTGCGTGCTCTGTTTTTGGCCGGGATGGCCTCTGCAACCATCTGCCAGCAAAAATAGAGCTCCATTTTTGCTGGCAGAGGCACCATGGCCTGGTCCTTCACTGTTTCCAGGGTGGCCCTGCAGGTCAGAACTAAGCACCCCCCAAAAGATTTGAGAAGTGGGGTTGTCAACCCTGACCCTACCAATGTTGGATTTTCTCATTTTAAATTCATACTCATTTTAGAATAGAATAGAATTCTTTATTGGCCAAGTGTGATTGGACACACAAGGAATTTGTCTTTGGTGCATATGATCTCAGTGTACATAAAAGACAAGATAAATTTGTCAAGAACCATAAGATACACTGCTTAATGATAGTCATAGGGTACAAATAAGCAATCAGGAAGCAATCAATATTAATATAAATCGTAAGGATACAAGCAGCAAAGTTATAGTCCTGCAGTCATAAGTGGGGTGATAGGAACGACGAGAAGATTAATAGTAATAGTAATGCAGACCTAGTGAATAGTTTGACAGTGTTGAGGGAATTATTTGTTAAGAAGAGTGATGTCGTTTGGGGAAAAACTGGTGTGCAATGCTCTATACCATTGGTTTTTTTCTCCAAATAACTTTTATATTTTTTATTCTCTTACATACCATTTAAGTATACATTTACATAATTGTTATTGTTCTTTACATTTGTCATTCTTATACATTTATTATTTCACTTACTAGGTTATAATATACAGTTTGGATTGCTTTATTTACCATCCCTTCCTCCTGTTGTAACATCACCTTAATTTCCCTTTCTTTTCTCCCTCCCTCCCTTCTCTACTTTCTTCCTTCCTTCCTCCTCTCCTTGCCCTTCCTTCTTCCCTTCCCTTTCTCTTACTCCTACTCTTCCTCTTCCCCTTCCTACCCTCTCTCCTTCTCTTTCTCTCCCTCCTCTTCTTACCTCTTTCTTCTTTCCCCCATCTTCCTTTCATTCTCTCCTCCTCTCTCCCTTTCTTTCTCTATTGTTGTTGGTGTCTATTTCAAAACTCAGTTTATGTTTCCTTGGGATGGTATTTACGCAAACCCAGATATAATTTAGTATCATTTCTTATTCCCTTACCTTCGCTAATCAACCCTAGTTATGTTCCCCCCCCCCACCTTATTATCTCGCTCTTGAATATATACTTATATATTTTATATTTTATATACTGTCGTTTTGAGGGTAGGAGTTGAAACAATTTATGTCCAGGATGTGAGGGGTCTGTAAATATTTTCATTGCCCTCTTTTTGACTCGTGCAGTGTACAGGTCTCTCAATGGAAGGCAGGTTGCCAATAATTGTCTTTTCTGCAGTTCTGATTATCCTCTGAAGTCTGGGTCTGTCTTGTTCTCATTCTGATCTCTCAGTGGGCCAAGGCGAATATTAATTTGCAACATGGCTCATACAGTCTTAAATGCTTTATTTTAAAAAAAGAGAGCAAGTACTGTAGTTTCTTAGCATAGGTATGCTAAAAGGTGCGCCAATTAGCAGGTTCCCAGGGACTGTCAAAGATCAAACTTAACCTAGTTATAAAAGGAACAAACAGCAATGATCTCAAAAGAGAGAAGGAGGGAGAGAAAGATAAAAATAGGAGGGATGAAATGAATCAGTGATGTTCTTCTGACAAGTGGCGGATTTGAAAAGGACAGGAGTTTATCAGTGGGCTGGTTTAAGACCTACAGTATATCAGTTGCCCTGACAACTAGCAAATGAGGATTTTTGTAATCCTACAGAGGCTTCCACAGTGGGTAATTTAAAAAAAGAAAAATTCAAAATGGGAGCCACAAGATAGAAGCCTCTGAGTTTTATTCGGACTGACGTGGTTTTTGACTTGATGTTCTATGTTTTGAAGAAACATAGATATACATATACTATATATGTACCCGGTACATACATAGATATGTATGTACTTCATATATCTATGAAGAAACATAGATATACATATATCTATATATACATATATCTATATATCTATGAAGAAACATAGATATACATATCTACATAGATATACATATACTATATATGTACCCGGTACATACATATAATATATATGTACCCGGTTTCCCTGAAAATAAGACCTCCCCGGATAATAAGCCCAATCTTGATGATGTGCGGACGGGCAGGGGGAGGGAGGGAGCTGGAACCGGTTCTAAATGGCACTGTAGATTTGTGGAACCTCTTCTATAGAAGAGGTTAGAACTGGCAGGAACCCACCCCTGGCGCTACCACATGTTACATACTTGGTTGGCCAAGCGCATTAATAACAACAATGAGGCAGTAACAGGAAAGAGGTTTAACACTGCCATAAGAATAGTTAAGTGCAGCAAATGCCTGAAGTCTTTAGAGATGGATATTTTGGACCCATTTAAAAAGATCGGGACAATCTATTCGTAAACAAAACACCTTCAGCTCCAGCGGATGGGATTAAGAATTTACATTCCCCCCACCCAAATTCTAAGAACAGGACATGACCTCCAAGACATAATAGTGTTGGAAGAAATATCTATCTGGTTCACTTCCAAAAATCCATCCATTCTTTAGCCAAGGGATCGGCCACCCCAGAAACATGCTTCTATCAGTAAAGTTTTTGGAATCTAAATAAACCTTCTTTCCTTGCACCTAGCCAACCTCCATTTTATTTCCAGCGCCTTTCTCCCAGCTTGGAACCGAACTGGATTTTTCTTCCAACAAAATGCAAGATGCCATTACTAACCCTGGAACTGTTCCCAGGTTGCTGAATGTAGCTAATGCTACAAATCACACAATCGATGTTTCATCAAGTTACTTGACGAAGGTCAAGTCCTTGGCTTTGAGAAGCGCATTAAAGATCTCAGCTTTCATTAATATTTGGGATAAAGCAGAGACTGACAAATAGCACAAACTGGAATCCTGATATTGGTGATTTATAAGGTTTGGATTCCTTTTAGCTTGGACACTGGTGAACCCAAGAAACGTGCAATTGGTAGACATGTCAAAGATCACAAACATTTGTCAGCATAGAACAGGGGCGTCAAACTTTCCAAGGTGGCCCCGCAGTCCAGATCTAAGCATCCCACGGGCCGGATCCGGCCCACGGGTCTTGAGTTTGAAATCCCCGGTCAGCGGTGGGCTTCGCATTTTGTTAGCTCCGGTTCACCTTGCATGCGCCCACCTTTCTGTGCATGTGCCAGGCCTGAAAAATTTGCCTAAATAGGATAGCATACAACCGGGGTGGGTGGGTTCAGCCGGTTTGGACCAGTTCACCCTCGATGTCCGTTACTGGTTCAGGTGAACCCGTCCGAATGTCGGAATACCACCTCTGTCCCTGGTACAGAACATGCCTTAAAATGAGTGCTGTTCAGTCTAGGTTTGTTCAAACAGCTTAAAGTTTGGCTTAGTTCCCTTGGGCATCACATGTCAAAAATCGGCTTGCTCTGATTGGACAGGGATGGCTACCATCTTCATTTGACCCTCCCCAAGAATGTTTAATAAATCCACAGTCTGACTAACTAACTTCTAACTTCAAAAACAAATTGCCTCAGGATACACCAATGGATATACAGGCCACTTATTATACAGTAGTGGCCAAAATGGTGGAAACCTTTTGGGAAAAGTGTATTTTTGAGGTTTGATGGCTAATAACACCACTTTTTTGGGGGGGAGTAGTGCCATAAAATTATATATCAGTGGAAAGATAATTTAATCAAGAATGTAATGCAATGACTTTTATGAAAGATTTGCTATTAGAATAGCAGTTTTAAAGAAGGAAAGTGAAACACATAGAAAAACAAGATATACAAAAATTATCGTCATAGAAAAAACGAGATACACAAATATTATCACCATGTCAGTTAATACTTAGTTAGGCAACCTGATTGGCTCATTGCCAACAGAAGATGACACCTGATTGGCTCTCTAAACACTCATGCTCATTGGCTACAATCAGATGAAGGATAGCTACCAAGCAAGTTTTTCTTTGCCTATAACCTTTATTATTATTTAGCTATAACCTTTCATAGAATACAGATAATTGAACAAGCTTTGTTGCATTACCTTTTGCAATGGTTCACTTAACAACTGAGGCAAGAAAGGTATAAAATGGAGGAAAATTCACTTAACAAACATCTCACTTAACAACAGAAATTTTGGGCTCCGTCGTGATCATAAGTCAGGGTGTCCAAACTTGGGAACTTTAAGACTTGTGGACTTCAACTCCCAGAATTCCAGAACCAACATAGCTGCCTCAGGAATTCTGGGAGTTGAAGTCCACAAGTCGCAAAAGAGCCACAGTTCCCCACCCCTGACCTAAAGCCTGAGGCATGTGATAGTGTAGCTCTTCTGATAAGAAGCTGCACATGGCTGTATTTACTCCAGAGGAAGAAAAAAATTATACGCAGGTTTACAAACTGTAGGAGAAAATGTGTCAAATTATCCAAGAACGATGCAGATGGATGTCCTATTTTAATTCCGAGAGTGGGGAAAAGGCTAGGGAAAGGCTATTAATATTAGTAGTAGAAGACAAAGTCCTAAATATATCTAAAATACCGTATTTTTCAGAGTATAAGACGCACCGGAGTATAAGATGCACCAAGATTTTGAAGAGGTAAATTTAAAAAAAAAGGTTTTTGCACTTTGCAGACCTCTCAAGTCCTCTGCACGCCTCATTTTTTTGTGAAAAACAGGGCATGCAGAGAGTTTGAGAGGCCTGCAAAGTGCTCCTGCAGGCTGAGGGTGGGGGGTGGGGGGCAAACATGAGCAAAAAATGGCCTGTTTTTCACTCGTTTTTGCCCTCCCCAGGTCCCAGGAGTACTTTGCAGGCTTCCCAAACCCTCTGCAACTGCATTTTTGCGAAGTGGGGGATTTCGGGAGGCTAAAAGTGCTGTATTCAGTGTATACGATGCACACAGATTTTCACCCTCTTTTTTTGGGGGGGGGGAAGGTGCGTCTCATACTCCGAAAAATACAGTAAGTAGGATTTATTCCTGATTTTCTCTCTCTGTCTCTATCTCTGTCTCTCTCCTTCCCCCTCCCTCCCTCCCTGGATAAAAATACAACATTTGTCTAGTTTCTGTTTTCTTAATAAGATTTTGTTTCTGTCTGGTGAGGAGAATGCAGTAATCTGATTGCTTGCATGTTTTCCACGATGAGGTTTGCAATACTCTGAGAGGCATCCTGCCAAAATTAATAGTGTAGCAGAGGGACAAGCTGCCTATGGGTAATGAAATCTCCGCTCCCAAATTTGCAGAGGAAGCTTAGCTGTCTTTGTAAAGAAAAAGAAAAAATCCTAGCTTAACATTTCAAAAAAACTCAATTGCTTTCTGCCCCCTGGCACTGAAGTTCAGCTGTAAGTCCAAAATTAATACCTATTTTTCAGAGAGAAATCGGCCCAATCGATTATGTGCATATTAGGAGTGTGTTGCTACCAGCATTACTGTCGGTTCGGCATGCAAAGCTTTTTTGCGTGCGTGCGCATTTGCACCTTAAAAGTTCTGTGCATGTGCATGTTAGAAAAGGGAAAAAAATTACAATTTTGCAATGAAGATTGAAGAACCAAAAAACAAAATGGCGCCGCTGATGATACAACTGGTTTGGGGGCGTGGCGGCCCAAGTTACTACATACTCGGCCGAACCGGTCCAAACCTGTAGGAACCCACCTCTGGTGCATCTCCTTCTCTTTGCAATATATGACTTTTTCAAGGAGAGATCAAGAAAACCAGGAAAGAGGAAGTATTTCAATGTGACAGTTTTGCCTAGTGGTTAAGGAATAAGGTTAGAAACCAGGAGACAGTGAGTTCTTCATCCCGTCTTCACCATGAAAGGCACCTGGAGGACTTTGAGCCAATCACAGAGAGAGTCTGGGTTCTAATCCCTCCTTCGCCATGAAAGCCAGCTGGGTGAGTTTGAGCCAATCACAGGGAGAGTCTGACTTCTAATCCCACCTTAACCATGAAAACCAGCTGGTTGACTTGGGATCACCAGGAGAGAGGGAGTTCTAGTCCTGCCTTTAAAGCTTCCCATTAGTCAGGATCAGTGACGTGCAGTCAGGGGAGGCAGGGGAGGCAGAGCCTTACCGCTCTCATCATGAAAAGAAAAAAAAAATCTCCCCTTTTCTCTTTCATCTCTTTCTTGCGCGTGCAAGCAAAATACCCCAGGATCACGGTGGCGGGGAAAGCAACTCCTTCCACTGCGCTGTGGAGAAGAGTCACAGGAAGGAGGGGAATGGGACCATGTGTGCAGGAGGCTCCTCAGCGCAACTGCGATCCCCTTCATGTTGGCTCAGGAAGGAGAGGGATGGGACCACGTGTGCAGGGGAGGGGGACCGCAGCTCGCGCTGATCTGAGGCTGGTGCTGAGGAGCCTCCTGCACACGTGGTCCCATTCCCCTCCTTTCTGCGGCTCTTCTCCACAGCGCAGCAGAAGGAGTTGCTGTCCCCGCCACCGCGATCCTGGGGTATTTTGTTTGCACCCTTGCAAAGATCAAAGTTGTCACAGTCCTCCCTTCATGATGATAATTTGATGACGTCACCAGCCTCACCAGCCCTAAACCTCACTGCACATCACTGGTCAGGATACTGCCTAAGCCACTGATGGGGAACCTTTTTTGGCTCCCGTGCCAAAAGCGGGGGGAGCGCAAGGGGGGGGGTTGTATGCAGGCGTGCCACACCCATAATGCAATAGCTATGACACCAGCGTGCATGCGTGTATGACCAGCGCTCCCCCCCATTTTTGGCATACTTTTTTCACCCTCCCTGGGCTCCAGAGGCTTTATAGGAGCCTGGGGAGGGTGAAAACAACCTCCCCCACCCCCCTAGAGACCCTCCAGAGGCTTCAGGAGCTTCCCTGAAGCCTCTGGAGCACAAAAAAACCGCCCTACAGGCAAATCGGAAGTCACTCCTGTTTGTCCATTTTTCGCCTGAACCGGTAAGCACTGGCTCAATACCACCTCTGCCCTGATCTAATATCTGCATAAGGGATTTTATCAATGACATCAACGTAGGGAAAGGTAAGGAACTCATAGACTGCAGCAAGCCAGGATATTAGACCTTGGTTTGTTGAACAAGCAAGCGTGATCTGCTTGAAGCCAGCTCACAGACATGCTTGCCTAGATTTTTATTTATTTTTATTTTATTTATTAGGATAAAGTAGAATAGAAGAGAAGAGAAGAGAAGAGAAGAGAAAGACAGAGTTGAAAGGGACCTTGGAGGTCTTCTAGTCCAACCCGCTGCTTAGGCAGGAAACACTACACCACTTCAGACCAATGGTTATCCAATCCCTTCTTAAAAACTTCCAGTGTTGGAGCAATCACAACCTCTGGAGGCAACTTCTGTTCCACTGATTAATTATTCTAACTGTCAGGAAATTTCTCCTCCGTTCTAAGTTGCTTCTCTCCTTGATTAGTTTCCATCCATTGCTTCTTGTCCTGCCTTCTCCTGCTTGTCCTGATTGGTATGACACAGCCATCTCATCCAGAGGCATCTCTCAACACAACCTTCTTTTCAGGGTAATGGTTTGAGGCCTTGTGAGGAGAAAAAACCCTGTGAGCAATTATAAGGGAGCGCTACGGTACAATAAAAATATTTTCCCTACTGGGAATAAAAAAATATTGCGGGTTGAATGGATGAAGGAAATGAATCAAATATACCAAATCTCCAAGGAAATCTCATTTTGAATTATAAAACGAAGCCTTGGAAAGGCTTCAGGCCAAACAGTGATTAATGAACTTGATACACACACACACACACACACACACACACACACACACATATTCTGTAT